>NC_012875.2:24473689-24623059 GCF_000003195.3 Sorghum bicolor
CTTGCTTCGATCTGTTGTGCACATATCTTCTACCAAAACTCCCTTTACGCGAAACGAACCGAATCAAGATTCCATATGAGACACCTTAAGGGGGAGTTATATCAGGTGCGTCCTAATTGATTTCTGAGCATATCGTATGTTCCATGCAAACCGTGCATCTATCTTGCATCAAGATTAGCACTATCTCCAAACAGACCAAACCAAGCTTGCACTTGAGCCCCTTGACCTAGGATGACCATCGGGTGTGTCCAAAATGGTTTCTTATCCTATGGTGCATTAGGTGCAAACTATGCACCTATCTTGCACCGAAACTAACACTGTCTCTAAACGGACCAAAGTGAGATTCCATATGACATATGTCATCTAGGAGTTGCATGTGGTGCGTCCAAATTGATTTCTAAGCATATGGTATGTTCCATGCAAATCGTGCCCCTATCTTGCATCAAGATTAGCACTATCTCCAAACAGACCGAACAGAGCATCCACTTGAGCCCCTTCACCTAGGAGTACCAACAAGTGCCTCCAAAATGGTTTCTTAGGCTATGGTGCATTAGGTGCAAACTGTGCACCTATCTTGCACCGAAACTAACAATGTCTCCAAATGGACCAAAGCGAGATTCCATATGACACACGTCGTCAAGGAGTTCCATCGGGTGCATCCAAATTGATTTCCAAGCATATGGTATGTTCCATGCAAACCATGCACCTACCTTGCATAAGGATTAGCACTATCTCCAAACTAACCGAACCAAGCTTCCACTTGAGCCTCTTCACCAAAGAGTACCAAATAGTGCGTCCAAAATGCTTTCTTAGACTATAGTGCATTTGGCGCAAACTGTGCACCTATCTTGCACTAAAACTTACATATGACACACGTCATCTAGGAGTTCTATTGGGTGCGTCCAAATTGATTTCAAGCATATGGTATGTTCCTTGCAAATCATGCATCTATCTTGCATCAAGGTTAGCACTATCTCCAAACAGATCAAACCAAGCTTCCACTTGAGCCTCTTCACCGAAGTACCAACAGGTGCTTCCAAAATGGTTTCTTAGACTATGGTGCATTAGGCGCAAACCATGCACAAATCTTGCATCGAAACTAACACTATTTCTAAACGGACCAAAGTGAGATTCCATATGACACACGTCATCAAGGAGTTCCATCGGGTGCATCCACATTGATTTCCAAGCATATGGTATGTTCCATGCAAACCGTGCACCTATCTTGCATCAAGATTAGCACTATCTCCAAACAGACCGAACCGAGCTTCCACTTGAGCCTCTTCATCTAGGAGTACAAACAGGTGTGTCAAAAATGGTTTCTTAGACTATGGTAAATTAGGCACAAACTATGCACCTATCTTGCCCCGAAACTAACATTGTCTCCAAACAAACCGAAGCGAGATTCCATATGACACACATCATCTAGGAGTTCCATTGGGTTCGTCCAAATTGATTTCTTAACATATAGTACGTTGTATGCAAACTGTGCAACTATCTTGCATCAAGATTAGCACTATATCCGAACAGACCAAATTGAGCCTCCACTTGAGTCTCTTCAACTACGAGTACCATCGGGTGCGTCTAAAATGGTTTCTTAGCCTATGGTGCATTAGGCGTAAACCGTGCAGATATCTTCTACCAAAACTAACACTATCTCTAAACGAACCGAAGCAAGATTCCATATGACACAAATCATCAAGGAGTTATATCAATTGCGTCCTAATTGATTTCTAAGCATATCGTATGTTCCATGCAAACCATGCATCTATCTTGCATCAAGATTAGCACTATCTCCAAGTAGACCAAATCGAGCTTTCACTTGAGCCTTTTACCTAGGAGTACCATCGGGTGCGTCCAAAATAGTTTCTTAGCCTATGCTGCATTATGTGCAAACCTTGCACCTATCTTGCACCGAAACTAACACTGTCTCCAAACAGACCTAAGCAAGATTTTGTATGACACACGACATCTAGGAGTTCCATCATGTGCGTCCAGATTGATTTCCAAGCATTTGGTATATTCCATGCAAACCGTGCACCTATCTTGCATCAAGATTAGCACTATCTCCAAACAGACCGAACCGAGCATCCAGTTGAGCCCCTTCACCTAGGAGTACCAACAAGTGCGTCCAAAATGGTTTCTTAGACTATGGTGCATTAGGCACAAACTATGCACCTATCTTGCACCGAAACTAACATTGTCTCCAAACAGACCGAAGCGAGATTCCATATGACACACGTCATCTAGGAGTTCCATTGGGTGCGTCCAAATTGATTTCTTAACATATAGTACGCTGCATGCAAACTGTGCAACTCTCTTGCATCAAGATTAGCACTATATCTGAACAGACGAAATCGAGCCTCCACTTGAGCCTGTTCAACTACGAGTACCACTCGGTGCTTTTAAAATGGTTTCTTAGCCTATGGTGCATTAGACGTACACCGTGCACATATCTTCTACCAAAACTAGCACTGTCTCTAAACGAACCGAAGCAAGATTCCATATGACACACATCGTTATGGAGTTATATCAGGTGCGTCCTAATTGATTTCTGAGCATATCGTATGTTCCATGCAAACCGTGCATCTATCTTGCATCAAGATTAGCACTATCTCCAAACAGACCAAACCAAGCTTTCACTTGAGCCCCTTGACCTAGGAGGACCATCAGGTGTGTCCAAAATGGTTTCTTATCCTATGGTGCATTAGGTGCAAACTGTGCACCTATCTTGCACCGAAACTAACACTATCTCTAAACGGACCAAAGTGAGATTCCATATGACATATGTCATCTAGGAGTTGCATCTAGTGCGTCCAAATTGATTTCTAAGCATATGGTATGTTCCATGCAAATCGTGCACCTATCTTGCATCAAGATTAGTACTATCTCCAAACAGACCGAACCGAGCATCCACTTGAGCCCCTTCACCCAGGAGTACCAAATAGTGCGTCCAAAATGGTTTCTTGGACTATAGTGCATTTGGCGCAAACTGTGCACCTATCTTAAACTAAAACTTACAATGTCTACAAACGGACAGAGCAAGATTACATATGACACACGTCATCTAGGAGTTCTATTGGGTGCGTCCAAATTGATTTCAAGCATATGGTATGTTCCTTGCAAAATATGTACCTATCTTGCATCAAGATTAGCACTATCTCCAAACAGATCAAACCAAGCTTCCACTTGAGCCTCTTCACCGAAGTCCCAACAGGTGCTTCCAAAATGGTTTCTTAGACTATGGTGCACTAGGCGCAAACCATGCACATATCTTGCACCGAAACTAACACTATTTCTAAACAGACCAAAGCAAGATTCCATATGATACACATCATCAAGGAGTTATATCACGTGCGTCCTCATTGATTTCCAAGCATCTGGTATGTTCCATGCAAACCGTGCATCTATCTTGCATCAAGATTAGCACTATCTCCAAACAGACCGAACTGAGCTTCCACTTGAGCCTCTACATCTAGGAGTACAAACAGGTGTGTCTAAAATGGTTTCTTAGACTATGGTGCATTAGGCACAAACTATGCACCTATCTTGCACCGAAACTAACATTGTCTCCAAACAGACCGAAGCGAGATTCCATATGACACAGGTCATCTAGGAGTTCCATTGGGTGCGTTCAAATTGATTTCTTAACATATGGTACGTTGCATGCAAACTGTGCAACTATCTTGCATCAAGATTAGCACTATATCCGAACAGACCAAATCGAGCCTCCACTTGAGCCTCTTCAACTATGAGTACCATCGGGTGCGTCTAAAATGGTTTCTTAGCCTATGGTGCATTTGGCGTAAACCGTGCATATATCTAGAAACCAAAACTAACACTCTCTCTAAACAAACCGAAGAAATATTACATATGATACACATCATCAAAGAGTTATATCAGGTGCGACCTATTGATTTCTGAGCATATCGTATGTTCCATGCAAACCGTGCATCTATCTTGCATCAAGATTAGCACTATCTCCAAACAGACCGAACCGAGCTTCCACTTGAGCCTCTTCATCTAGGAGTACAAACTGGTGTATCAAAAATGGTTTCTTAGACTATGGTGCATTTCGCACAAACTATGCACCTATCTTGCACCGAAAATAACATTATCTCCAAACAGACCGAAGCAAGATTCCATATGACACACGTCATCTAGGAGTTCCATTGGGTGCGTCCAAATTGATTTCTTAACATATGGTACGTTGCATGCAAACTGTGCAACTATCTTGCATCAAAATTAGCACTATATCCAAACAAACCAAATCGAGCCTCCACTTGAGCCTCTTCAACTACGAGTACCATCGGGTGCGTCTAAAATGGTTTCTTAGCCTATAGTGCATTAGGCGTAAACCGTGCACATATCTTCTACCAAAACTAACACTGTCTCTAAACGAACCGAAGCAAGATTCCATATGACACACATCATCAAGGAGTTACATTAGGTGCGTCCTAATTGATTTCTGAGCATTCGTATGTTCCATGCAAACCGTGAATCTATATTGCATCAAGATTAGCACTATCTCCAAACAGACCAAACCGAGCTTTCACTTGAGCCCCTTGACCTAGGAGTACCATCAGGTGCCAAACTGTGCAGCTATCTTGCACCGAAACTTACACTATCTCTAAACGGACCGAAGTGAGATTCCATATGACATATGTCATCTAGGAGTTCCATCTGGTGCGTCCAAATTGATTTCTGAGCATATGGTGTGTTCCATGCAAATCGTGCACTTATCTTGCATCAAGATTAGCACTATCTCTAATCAGACTGAACCCAGCCTCCACTTGAGCCTCTTCACCTAGGAGTACCAACAGGTGCTTCCAAAATGGTTTCTTAGACTTTGGTGCATTAGGCACAAACCGTGCACATATTTTGCACCGAAACTAATACTGTCTCTAAGCACACCAAAGCGAGATTCCTTATGACACACGTCATCAAGGAGTTCTATTAGGTGTGTTCAAATTAATTTCTAAGCATATGGTACTTTCCATGCAGACTGTGCATCTATCTTGCATCAAGATTAGCACTATCTCCAAATAGTCGAAATCAAGCTTTCACTTGAGCCTTTTACCTAGGAGTACCATCGGGTGCGTCCAAAATGGTTTCTTAGCCTATGCTGCATTATGTGCAAACCTTGCACCTATCTTGCACCGAAACTAACACTGTCTCCAAACAGACCAAAGCAAGATTTTGTACGACACACGTCATCTAGGAGTTCCATCATGGGCGTCGAGATTGATTTCCAAGCATTTGGTATGTTCCATGCAAACCGTGCACCTATCTTGCATTAAGATTAGCACTATCTCCAAATAGACCGAACCGAGCATCCACTTGAGCCCCTTCACCTAGGAGTACCAACAGTGTGTCCAAAATGGTTTCTTAGACTATGGTGCATTAGGTGCAAACTATGCACCTATCTTGCACTGAAACTAACAATATCTCCAAATGGACCGAAGCGAGATTCCATATGACACACATCATTAAGGAGTTCCATCGGGTGCATCTAAATTGATTTCTAAGCATATGGTATGTTCCATGCAAACTGTGCACCTATCTTGCATCAAGATTAGCACTATCTCCAAACAGACCAAACCGAGCTTCCACTTGAGCCTCTTCATCTAGGAGTACAAATAGGTGCTTCAAAAAAGGTTTCTTAGACTATGGTGCATTAGGCACAAACTATGCACCTATCTTGCACCGAAACTAACATTGTCACAAAACAGACCGAAGCGAGATTCCATATGACACACGTCATCTAGGAGTTCCATTGGGTGCGTCCAAATTGATTTCTTAACATATGGTACGTTGCATGCAAACTATGCAACTATCTTGCATCAAGATGGGCACTATATTCGAACAGACCAAATCGAGCCTCCACTTGAGCCTCTTCAACTACGAGTACCATCGGGTGCGTCTAAAATGGTTTGTTAGCCTATGGTGCAATAGGCGTAAACCGTGCACATATCTTCTACCAAAACTAACACTATCTCTAAACGATCCGAAGCAAGATTCCATATGACACACATCATCAAGGAGTTATATCAGGTGTGTCCTAATTGATTTCTGAGCATATCGTATGTTCCATGCAAACCGTGCATCTTTCTTGCATCAAGATTAGCACTATCTCCAAACAGACCAAACCGAGCTTTCACTTGAGCCCCTTGACCTAGGAGTACCATCAGGTGCGTCCAAATGGTTTCTTATCCTATCTTGCACCGAAACTAACACTATCTCTAAACGGACCAAAGTGAGATTCCATACGACACTTGTCATCTAGGAGTTCCATCTGGTGCGTCCAAATCGATTTATGAGCATATGGTATGTTCCATGCAATTCGTGCACCTATCTTTCATCAAGATTAGCACTATCTCTAAACAGACCAAACCGAGCCTCCACTTGAGCCTCTTCACTTTGGTGCATTAGGCGCAAACCGTGCACATATCTTGCACCAAAACTAATACTGTCTCTAAGCACACTAAAGCGAGATTCCATATGACACATGTCATCAAGGAGTTCTATTGGGCGTGTCCAAATTAATTTCTAAGCATATGGTACGTTCAATGCAGACTGTGCATCTATCTTGCATCAACATTAGCACTATCTCCAAATAGACGAAACCGAGCTTTCACTTGAGCCTTTTACCTAGGAGTACCATCGGGTGCGTCTGAAATGGTTTCTTAGCCTATGCTGCATTATGTGCAAACCTTACACCTATCTTGCACCGAAACTAACACTGTCTCCAAATAGACCGAAGTAAGATTTCGTGTGACACACGTCTTCTAGGAGTTCCATCATGTGCGTCGAGATTGTTTTCCAAGCATTTGGTTGTTCCATGCAAACGGTGCACCTATCTTGCATCAAGATTAGCACTATCTCCAAACAGACCGAACCGAGCATCCACTTGAGCCCCTTCACCTAGGTGTACCAACATGTGCGTCCAAAATGGTTTCTTAGGCTACGGTGCATTAGGTGCAAATTGTGCACCTATCTTGCATCAAGATTAGCACTATCTTGTTATCTTCAAAATCGGGTGGTTGCTCAACATAAACTTCTTCATTGATATAGCCATTGAGAAATGCACTCTTTACATCCATTTGATATAACTTGATATTATGTGGACAAACATAGGCCAACAAGATCCTAATTGCTTCCAATCTTGCAATCGGGGCATATGTTTCACCAAAGTCAAGACCTTCAACTTGAGTATATCCTTGTGCTACCAATCTTGCTTTGTTCCTTACAACTATCACATCTTGATCTTGCTTGTTGCGAAAGACCCATCTAGTAGCAATGATATTATGATCACTAGGCCTCTCAACTAATTCTCATACTTGATTTCTCTTGAAATTGTTAAGCTCTTCATGCATAGCATTAACCCAATCAACATCACTCAATGCTTCATCAATCTTCTTTGGCTCAATGTGAGACACAAAGGAGAAATGCTCACAAAATGATGCTAATCTTGATCTAGTTTGCACTCCTCTTTGAATGTCACCAATGATATGATCCAATGGATGATCTCTTGCAATATTTGTTGGTTGGAGTATTTGCACTTGATTGCTTGCACTTTGAAAGGATCAAGATGCCCAAGAGGGGGGGGGTGAATTGGGCTTCTCTAAAAATTTAAGCAACCTATAAGAACCAATTCAACCCCTTGTGCCTAGTGACTTAGAGAGCTACCGGATAAAAGTTTTGCAACCTAGTTCCAATCCTATTTTAGCATGGCAATTCTAAGAATGTAAAAGCACAAAGTAAAAGCTAGAAAGTAAAGGAGTAGTGGAAGAAAGTGCTCGGCGATGTTTTGCCGAGGTATCGGAGAGTCGGCACTCTCCACTAGTCCTCGTTGGAGCACCCGCGCAAGGGTCTTGCTCCCCCTTGATCCGCGCAAGGACCAAGTGCTCTCTACGGGCTGATTCTTCGACACTCCGTCACGGTGAATCGCCCAAAACCGCTCACAAGCTGGACACGAGCCACCCACAAGAACTCTAGGTGATCTTCGTGCCTCCAATCACCACCAAACCGTCTAGGTGATGGCGATCACCAAGAGTAACAAGCAAAGAACTCTCACTCGACCCAAACAAGGCACTAGAGAGTGGTGGATGCACACTTGACTCTTAGAACTCACTAGAGGAGGATTCTCTCAAGAATTCACTCAAATCTCAATCCTCTCTAGGCTCTTTCAACTCTCTTGCTCTTCAACAAGGTTCTCTGATGTTCAAATGGGCAAGAGAGCTTTCATGGACGAGGTGGAGAAGTATAAATACTATCCACGATGTCCAAAGGTCGGCCAACCGTTTTCCACTGAAAACGGGGTCACCGGACGCACATTATGTTGCACCGGACGCACTGCACCGAGCGTCCGGTGCTCATAACGGCTACCTGCACTTTTCTCTGACAGGTCACCGGACGCTAACTCACAGCGTCCGGTGCACCGTCCGGTGCTCGGGGAAACTTTACAAGCTCCCTGCGCATGGGACCGGACGCTACCCAGTGCGTCCGGTGCTAACGTCCGGTGCTCAGGGGAACTTTGCAAGCTCCCTGGGTAAGGGACCGGACGCTACCCGGTGCGTCTGGTGCTAGCGTCTGATGCCTAACCCTAAGCACGGCACTGTTCTAACGGCTAAGGACCTCACCGGACGCACTCACAGAGCGTCCGGTGCCCCTTTGGGCACCCAAACTTCGTCGAAACGCGATCGCTCCAAAACAAAGTTGGTTCCTCTCAATCTGAGGACTATCTCTGAGCTGCCTAGTGCTAGGTTTACCAAGTGTGCACCACACCTAAACCTAAAGCCTTGCCTAAGTCAAGCTACTAGATCAAAGCCCCTCTTAATAGTACGGTCAAAGGAAAACAAAGTCCTAAACTACTCTAAGTGCCCTTCTTCACCATATGGCACTTAGACCTAGTCTAGTCTTGACGATGTCCATCCATCCTTTGAAAACTGAAAACGATTTCCACTATTAAGTAGGCATGTACGTCCCTGTCCATCGAGTACCTATATACCATGACCTTACCTATGACTTTGCCTCTGTAAAACACACGTTAGTCATGGTAATCAATAATGTCATTAATCACCGAAATCACTAGGGGCCTAGATGCTCTTTCAATCTCCCCCTTTTTGGTGATTGATGACAACCTCGAGTATGAAAGGAGTTGAGGTTTTTAAAGTGACTTGGTTTCAATAAGCATAATACGATAAGAACAAAGGGATTAGTAATGCTTATATCAACCAAGTCCAATACTCTGCATCCAAATATGTGAGTGGTATACGACAGGATATAAACATTAGGCTCATAAGAACAACGGAGTAAAACGCGGAAGCAAATGGTAATATGAGCCAAAACACATGACATTAAGATATCACATTAAGCACAAATCATGTCTCACAACCATAGTATCTCACACAAGTGCAATGCATAAAAGTAAACGTGATGCATGATAAAGTAGCACACATAAAGAGTATCTCAAAAGAATCCACTCCTAACCACCCTCTCTAGCTCCCCTAACTCAAAAGAATAAACTCCCTCTCTAGCTCCCCCTAACTCCCTAACTCTCTCATACGCATTCTCTCCCCCTTTGGCATCAAGCGCCAAAAACCTAAGAAGACGGTGGAGGAGGCGGAGCAGAAGAGTTCCTCGGCACGACTACGAAGCGAGCTGCATCATCTGAAGTGTCGGCCGTCGAGGCAGAGGAAGTGGAGTGACCCTCTGAGGCTGCAGGAGCTGGAGAAGCGGTCCGGGTCTGCTCTGGAGCTGTCACAAGCTGTGCTGGCTGCTCGAGTCCGGCTGACGCAGCTGGCACGGACTCGGTCGCTGTAGCTGTCATCTCTGGTACGGTAGTAGACGGTGCAAGCTGCTCGGACGACGCTACTGACGACGACAGAAGCTCTGTAGTGGTAACTGGCGCCGTAAAGACTGCAGGAGCCTGCAGAGAAGGAGGCGTAGGGTCACCAGTCAGAGCACTATAGGTGAAGCTGAGGTGCGGATCTGTCTGCGAGTCCCACACAAGCTGTGATGCTGAAGCTGACTGAGGGGTGAATCCGGAGCAAAGAGGGGTAAACTGCGCTACCTGCTCAAAGCCTGAAGAGATAGCACCCTGAGAGACCTGGTGCTGAGGCGTCGAAAACGGCTGACTCTGAGCGGGTAGCTGGAGCGGCTGCTGTGACGGGCTCTGAGTCTGGGGTGCAGGAGTAGGTGGCCTGACGGACGACGTGCCTGGAGCTGAATCTGCGGTAGCTGAATCCCGAAGGCGGCCATGAGAGCGGCCATCATCGCTGTCTGCTGGGCCTGGAAAGCAAGCTGCTGCTCCTGAAAAGTGAGAAGCTGACGCTGGAGCTCATCCTGCCTGGCCTGCATGGCTGCATTGATGGCAGCGTGATCCCTGTCGCGCCTCGCCTGCTCCTCAGCTGCACGGCACTGATCTGCCCTCATCCCCTCTAGAATAGCAAGCAAGGCGGGGTCTGAAGCACTCGAAGAACCGCCTGCCTCGTGGTCGTGAGCTCTGGGAGGAAGGTCAGTCACTGGCGGCTGATAGTCGTCGTCTGAACTGTCTGAGGCGAAGTCAAACTCGCCCTCTGCCTCTGCATCTGCAAACGCGCCAATAGCTATATCCTGCTGCTCCTCTGTCTCTGCAACTGCTGCTGTACTGCGGGTGCCCCTAGGAGAAGGTGGGGGCACCGGTCCACGTGGAGCACGAGGAGGAGGTGCACCTCTGAGGTCGTGGTGCGCTCTCAACATCTGCCTGGGGTCATAGTGGGGGAAGACGGTGTCCGACTCTGTCAACTCCCTCTGCAAGTGAGCTGGCAGGGGCAGTGGCCTAGCACGAAGTATAAGCAGGGTGATCCAATGTGCGTAGGGCAACTGACGCCGGCCCCTGAAGCTCTCGGAGATGGTGTCCTCTATCTCTAAGACAATCAGATCCCACAAGTCAAACTCTGTCTGGGAGATGAGGTGAGCAACTAACCACTGCTGGATGCGAGTGAACCCGTCTCTGTAGCCTATCCTGGGGAGAAGAGTCTTTCTCAACACGAAGTCAAGGATCCTGGCTGGGCGTGTCAAGTCTCCCACTGTCCTGCTGGAACCCTCCCCAAAAGGTGCACGGAAGCATGGAGCCACGAAGTCGACCGGTGGTATCTCACCACCATGAGGACGACGAGGGGGATCCACGTTTCCGTAGCACAGCTGGTGAATCCTGGTGGGAGAGGCTCGTAGTCCAAGCACCTGTCTGGCCAAGTGTGCTGTCACTCTATAGTCGGTCCCTGCCAATGCGTAGTGGATATAACTGTGATCTGGAGAAATCCACACTGACGCATAGAACTCTCTGACCCACTGCTCACAATAAGTACCGGGGAGCGCTAGCAGCTCTGGGAGTCCGTGGAGGTAAGTGAAAAACTGTCGAATATCTGCCCCAACCACGTTCCCGAGAATCTCTAGGTCAATCACCCTGTGCTCCCTGAACTGTGACTGAGAGCGAACCAGTGCCTCGTGGATGTCCTCCTGGACGACTGTGTAGAAGCGGGCACCTGCTCTGGGATCCCTAGCAGCTGGAAACCAAGCGGGAAACGGGACAAACCTCAGCTGCTGGATCTCTCTGGCTGACACAAGAGTAAGATCCCGGTGGATCCTGACTGGCCTCTGGCGGGAAGCTGGAGTGCCTCTAGCCGGAGTGGCACGACCTGTGGAGGTGGACTGACCCTGCGTACCAGTCCGGGGAGTGGCCTGAGTACGAGCACGAGTCGACCTCCGCAGTGGCTGCTCCTGCTCCTGTCCCTTTGCTGGACCCTCTGCCTGGGTCTCTGTCTCAGTGTCCGGGTCCTCCTGAGCCGGATCCCTAACCACGAGCCTAATCCTCTGTCCTCCAACTGTCACAGTGCCTGGAGGGGATCCATGGAATGCCTCTGCCTCAAGAACTGCACGCCACTGACGTGGCGTAAGATCATCACCGATCCTCAGAGAACCAGAGCGACCACCTCTCTCGGCTGCCTCGGCCGCTGCTGCAACTGCCTCTGCGACCTCTGCCTCTCTGTCACTGGCCTTGCGCTTCTTGGTGGCCAGCTTCTTTCCTTTGCCTTTCTCTGCCGCTGAGAAGCGACGGGGAGGATCACCTCCACCATCACCACCTGAGGCACCTCCAGTGCCGGCTGTCGGACCGTTAACATTCTTGGTACGACCCATTGCAAAACAACCGTCTGACAAACAACTGACTGACAATGGAGAAAAACGCAGATCCACGGACGAGATGCGTTCCGAAAGAGATGACACGATCGGAAAACTCCGGATTAGGCAAACCTCCTCCTCAAGGTGCCAAACCCTAGCTGCTTCGCAATGGAGAGAGGCTCTGGCAAGGAGAAAGAAGGGAAGAGCTCCCTAAGCAGATCTGGCGCGGGGAAGATTCCAAAGGGCGACGGGGATCTGAGGAGATCAGACTGCGGCGGCGGCTCGACGACTTATGGCAAGGCGCGGGCTCGGGCAGACAACGGGAGAAAGAAGGGAACGGCCGCGAGAAGCCACAAACATGGTGAGTCATCGGGCTTTATGCGCCCGCCGTGGGGTCATCGGACGCACTTAAAGTGGCACCGGACGCGTCCGGTGACCACCGGACTCATGCGCAGAGAGGTTTGCAAAACGGCATTGCACCGGACGATGGGCATCGGACGCTGGCCTTAGCGTCCGGTGCTTCGGATTACGCCTGGTGAGCACCGGACGCACCGCACCGGACGCAGCAGGGATACTGTTCCTGCGTCCGGTGAGTGCAGTCTGGCACACTCACCGCACCGGACGCACAGGGCAGCGTCCGGTGCATCGTCCGGTGCTCCTCTGAGCACTTTTTCAACGAAGCACTACGCCCGATTTTGACCCAACCAAGTTCCATCTTCTAAAACACTCAAATAAACACCAAATGGAACTGGTATGAGTGACATCTCTCAAACCCTCACATTTTCACAAATATTTAGCCATAGGCTTAGTAGTTTTTATGAAGATACTTCGAGAAAATCACCAAGGAGCATCGTATGGCCATAAAGCTAGCGGTTTGAATCATAATGAGCTTTGAATGCTCCCCCTATCTATGGAGGAGCACAGAGGATGCTCAACGAATAACCGAAAAGAAGCGGTCAAATAACAAGCATGCATATGATATGAGTTGTAATGCAACACTTGAAAGTAAACTAATGCTTGTCAAGTTTGATCCAAGGTTAAGCTTTTTCACACACTCAGGGGGTTATCTTAACCATGTTAGACAAGCCCTATATGCAAGTTGGATTTTAGTTTTTGTATGCATGAAATGCAAAGCAAAAGTTATTTACAAGATTCCACACACAACTTTTATCTTTTAGTGAAGTTGGATAGGTCAAGCACATTAAGTTCATTTTTCAACATACAAAACCTAGCTTCATCTAGGGGTTTTGTGAAGATATCCGCCAATTGATTTTCCGTTCCCACATTCTCTAAGGATATATCACCTTTAGCAACATGATCCCTAAGGAAGTGGTGGCGGATGTCAATTTGTTTTGTGCGGGTGTGTTGAACCGGGTTGTTTGCAAGTTTTACAGCACTTTCGTTGTCACACAACAAAGGTACTTTGTCTAGTACTACACCATAGTCTAGCAAAGTTTGTTTCATGTAGAGTATTTGTGCACAACAAGCACCGGCGGCTATGTATTCCGCCTCGGCCGTTGACAAGGCAACACTATTTTGTTTCTTTGACATCCAAGAGACAAGTGATCTACCTAGGAAGTGGCACCCTCCGGATGTGCTTTTTCTATCAATCCGGCACCCGGCATAATCCGAATCGGAATAGCCTACAAGTTGGAATCTTGCACCTTTGGGATACCACAAGCCTAGGCAAGGTGTGTATTTTAGATACCTAAGAATTCTCTTGACCGCAATCAAGTGAGATTCCATAGGCATTGCTTGAAATCTTGCACACATACACACACTAAACATTATATCGGGCCTAGATGCGGTGAGGTAGAGTAGACTTCCTATCATGGAGCGATAGAGAGTCTTGTCAATAGGATTACCTCCCTCATCCAAGTCGAGATGCCCATTCGATGCCATGGGAGTCTTGATTGGCTTGCAATCCATCATCTTGAACCTCTTGAGAAGATCTTGAGTGTACTTCTCTTGAGAGATGAAGACCCCTTCCTTCATTTGCTTGACTTGAAATCCAAGGAAGAAGGATAGCTCGCCAATCATGGACATCTCAAACTCCTTGGACATCAAATCACCAAATTCCTTGCAAAAATCTTCATTAGTAGAGCCAAAAATAATATCATCAACATAAACTTGGCAAATGAAGATTTCCCCATTCATTTTCTTGGTGAAGAGTGTTGTGTCAACTTTCCCAATCTTGAAGCCCTTCTCAATGAGGAAATCCCTAAGCCTCTCATACCAAGCTCTAGGAGCTTGCTTGAGACCATAGAGAGCCTTGGACAACCGGTAGACATGCTTGGGGTACCTAGGGTCTTCAAAACCGGGGGGTTGCTCAACATAGACAAGCTCATTAATATAACCATTTAAAAAAGCACTTTTCACATCCATTTGAAATAACTTGATATCATGACTAGATGCATATGCAAGTAGGATACGGATTGCTTCAAGTCTTGCCACCGGTGCAAAGGTTTCACCGAAGTCAAGACCTTCCAATTGTGAAAAGCCTTTTGCCACAAGTCTTGCCTTGTTGCGCACCACTTTGCCTTGATCATCCTTCTTGTTCCGGAAGACCCACTTTGTTCCAATCACTCTTGCATCTTTGGGTCGCTCTTCAAGTGTCGATACTTGGTTGCGAGTGAAGTTATTCAACTCCTCTTGCATGGCCATGATCCAATCCACATCACGAAGAGCTTCCTCTATAGTCTTTGGTTCATCTTCAAGAGACACAAAAGCGTGATGTTCAATAAATAAAGCATGTCTAGAATGAGTAGTTACACCACGTGATGGACTCCCGATGATGAGATCTTGAGAGTGATCTTGGAGGAGATGTGATGTTCTTCTTGGTTCCACTTGAGGGGTTGGTTGGGGAGCATCAACATCTTGTGCTTGTGCCACCGCTTGCTCATGAGTGACTTGGGTGTCTTCATGAGCATCTCTCACATCCTTGTCTTCATCTTGTGGTACATGTGAGGTGGATGGTGGCTCAATGACTTGCACATCATCATCTTCTTTAGGCTTGATGTCTCCCACCGGCATGTTCTTCATGGCATCCCTCAATGGTTCACCACCTACATCATCAAGATTATCACTTGCTCCTTGGGAGCCATTAGTTTTATCAAATTCAACATCAAATGTTTCTTCAACCATGTTTGTGGCATGGTTAAAGACCCTATATGCTTTGGACTTTGATGAATAGCCAACCAAGTAGCCAATGTCACATCTTCTTTGGAACTTTCCCAAGTGTTGGCGCTTCTTGTAGATGTAGCACTTGCATCCAAACACTCCAAAGAATGAGACATCGGGCTTCTTCCCATTGAGCAACTCATATGGTGTCTTCTCTAGGAACTTGTGAGGAAAGAGCCGGTTTGAAGCATAGCATGCCGTGTTGATTGCCTCGGCCCACATTTTCTCCGAAGTGTTATACTCATCTAGCATTGTTCTTGCCAAGGTGATCAATGTCCAGTTCTTTCTTTCTACAACCCCATTTTGTTGTGGTGTGTATGTTGAGGAGAACTCATGCTTGATTCCCACTTCATCACAATACTTTTCAATGTTGGTGTTGTCAAATTCTTTTCCATTGTCACTTCTAATTTTCTTGATCTTCACATCAAATTGATTTTGGGCATTCTTTGCAAACTTCTTGAATATTGATGCAACTTCGGCCTTGTCTTGCAAGAAGAATGTCCAAGTGTACCGGGAGAAATCATCAACTATGACCAAGCAATATTTGTTGCCTCCAAGACTAGCATATGTTGTTGGTCCAAACAAGTCCATGTGAAGTAGCTCAAGCACTCTTGAAGTAGAGAGATAGGCTTTGGTTGGATGAGTGTTTGCAACTTGTTTGCCCGCTTGACATGCACTACAAAGTTTGTCCTTTTCAAATGTCACATCCTTCAAGCCTCTAATCAATTCTTTCTTCATCAACTTCTTGAGTGTGCCCATTCCAACATGTGCTAACCTTCTATGCCACAACCACCCAAGTGAAGTCTTGGTGAATAAGCAAGTCTTGACATTAACTTCATTGGATGAGAAGTCAACCACATATAAGTTGTTGTGCTGGAAGCCTTTGAATATCACTTCATTGTCATCTTCCTTGGTCACAATTACTTCCTTCTTCTTGAATAGGCATTCAAATCCAAGATCACAAAGTTGTCCAACCGAGAGCAAATTGAAACTCAAGGATTACACATAGAGCACATTGGTGATGGAGTTGTCATTTGATATAGCAACCTTTCCTAGCCCCTTGACTTTCCCTTTTGAATTGTCACCAAATGTGATCTTCTCTTGGTTGTCAACATCTTCATCAAGAGAGGTGAACATCCGGAGATCTCCGGTCATATGTTGAGTGCAACCACTATCAATTACCCAATGTGATCCACCGGTCTTGTAGTTCACCTACACACAAGAGATCAAGCTTGAGATTTAGGGACCCACATTTGCTTAGGGCCCTTGACCTTCTCTACTAGTTGCTTTGGCACCCAAATCTTCTTTGGCCTTTGCTTGTTTGGTGGCCCCATGAAGCTAACCTTGACCTTGCCACACTTGTCTTTCCTTACAATGTAATGAGCATTGAAGGCAAATGGTCTTGCATGCTTGGGCAAGGGTGGTGGTAGTGGTGCCTTACACTCATGAGCAAAATGTCCTTCTTGACCACACTCAAAGCATCTCTTTGGCTTTGGCTTGCTTGCTTGATCATGAGTGGCTAGAGACTTGATGAGCTTTGTTTGATGAGCCTTATAGCCAATCCCACTCTTGTCCATCTTCATGACGGTGTTCATGAAAAGCTCACTTTGAAGGTCCTTCCCTTTTGTGAATTTTGCTAACCCCATGGTTAGGTGTTCCTTCTCTTTCTTGAGCTTGTTGTTCTCTTGAGTTAGCTTCTTGATGATTGGGTCATTGTTGCTAGCTAACTCATCCAAGATGAGTGTCTCATCTTCTTCTTGCTTATCATACATCAAACCAAGCTTGAGATATTGATTTTCTTCCTTGAGTAACTTGTTCTCATATGCAAGCTTCTTGTCTTGATCAAGTGACTCAATCACAATTGTCTTGTGCTTGGCTTGTTCTTGCAACTCTTTCTTGAGCATGACAATCTCATCCTTGAGCTTGATAGTGTCCTCAAGACTCTCGGCCACTACCACTTTCTTGCCCTTGCAATCAACACATTTGCTTGTGCTCTCCACAAGTAAGTCATCACAAGATGTGGCTACATCAAGCTTAGCAACATTGTTAGTAGCAACATGTGTTTCATCAATTGCAAGTTCATAAGCAATCTCAAGGTTGTCATAGTTTGCTTTTAGCGTTGTTAGCTCTTCTTTCATTGCTCTATATCTAGTGATAAGCTCATCATGAACACTCTCAAGTTTATCATGTTTTTCTTTGAGCTCTTTTAGAGAGAGTTTGAGCTCCTTGAGCTTAGTGGTCATGATTTCATTTTGATCTCTAAGCTCATCACTAGACTTAAGCTTTGCTAGAAGTGTTTCATTTTCAAGTTCAAGCTTTTCATTTTCACTTCTAGATTTTCTTATGACCTTAGTGTACTTGTTTAGCAATTTTACAAGTTCATCATAAGAAGGTGATTCATATTCACTATCACTCTCACTACTCTCATCCTCACTTTGTACCTTCCGGTCACCCTTAGCCATAAGACATAGGTGTGTAGAGGATGTAGATGGTGGTGAAGATGATGGTGATGGAGCATCGATAGCAATGGCGGCAACCTTCTCATCATCACTTTCATTGCCGGAGGAGTCACCACTTGAGCTTTCAATGTCGGTGAGCCAATCACCAACAATGTAAGCCTTGCCATTTTTCTTCTTGTAGTGCTCCTTCTTCTTGCCACCTTTCTTCTTGTATTGCTTCTTATCATTCTTCTCATCATCACTTGAATCATCTTGCTCTTTGTTCTTCTTCTTGTACTTGTCCTTCTTGGGCTTTGGACATTGATGAGCAAGATGCCTAAGTTCACCACAATTGTAGCAATCCATCTCGGAGATGGGCTTCCTCTTGCTACTTGTGAAGAATTTCTTCTTCTTGGAGTCAAAGTTGACTCCATTCTTGTTGAGCTTCTTCAACATTTTTGTGGTTCTTCTCACCAAGAGGGCAATGGATGCATCATCATCACTTGAAGTTGATGACTCAACTTCAATCTTCTTGGCTTTGCCCTTGTGAGAAGCTTTGAGAGCCAAGTCCTTCTTTTCTTTCTTGGCCGACGAGGAGCCATCTTGAGGGTTCATGTGCATGTACATCTCATGAGCATTGATCTTCCCCAATATGGTGGTTGGTGTAGCGGTGGAAAGATCGCCTTGATGAAGCACGGTGACTATGTGCCTATATTTCTCAATGGGAAGCACACATAGTATCTTCCTTGCTACATCTGCCGTACTCATTTGTGTATGCCCAAGTCCATTTAGCTCCTCTACAATGACATTCAAGCGAGAATACATTTCATTAGCATTTTCTTTAGGAAGCATTTCAAAAGTATTAAGCTTGTTCATCACTAGGTGATAGCGTTCCTCGCGTTCACTCTTTGTTCCCTCATGGAGCGCACAAAGTTCCTTCCAAAGTTCATTGGCAGTTTTGTGGCTCCGAACGCGGTTGAACACCTCTTTGCAAAGACCTCTAAAGATGTGGTTTTTGGCCTTCGCATTCCACTACTCGTTTTCTTGCTCTTGTGGAGTAAGAGCGGTGGCTCTTTCCGGAGGGGCAGACCCTTCGGTCGCGGCTTTTAGGCACTTTACATCGCATGCCTCAAGGTATGACTCCATCCGTATTTTCCAATACGGGAAGTCATCCCCATCGAACATGGGTGGCGGTCCATCCCCGTTAGACATCTTTCTCTAGGCGGTGAAGCCTAAATAATGAGCACTAGGCTCCGATACCAATTGAAAGGATCAAGATGCCCAAGAGGGGGGGTGAATTGGGCTTCTCTAAAAATTTAAGCAACCTATAAGAACCAATTCAACCCCTTGTGCCTAGTGACTTAGAGAGCTACCGGATAAAAGTTTTGCAACCTAGTTCCAATCCTATTCTAGCATGGCAATTCTAAGAATGTAAAAGCATAAAGTAAAAGCTAGAAAGTAAAGGAGTAGTGGAAGAAAGTGCTCGGCGATGTTTTGCTGAGGTATCGGAGAGTCGCCACTCTCCACTAGTCCTCGTTGGAGCACCCGCGCAAGGGTCTTGCTCCCCCTTGATCCGCGCAAGGACCAAGTGCTCTCTACGGGCTGATTCTTCGACACTCCGTCGCGGTGAATCGCCCAAAACCGCTCACAAGCTTGACACGAGCCACCCACAAGAACTCCGGGTGATCTTCGTGCCTCCAATCACCACCAAACCGTCTAGGTGATGGCGATCACCAAGAGTAACAAGCAAAGAACTCTCACTCGACCCAAACAAGGCACTAGAGAGTGGTGGATGCACACTTGACTCTTGGAACTCACTAGAGGAGGATTCTCTCAAGAATTCACTCAAATCTCAATCCTCTCTAGGCTCTTTCAACTCTCTTGCTCTTCAACAAGGTTCTCTGATGTTCAAATGGGCAAGAGAGCTTTCATGGACGAGGTGGAGAAGTATAAATACTATCCACGAAGTCCAAAGGTCGGCCAACCGTTTTCCACTGAAAACGGGGTCACCGGACGCACATTATGTTGCACCGGACGCACTGCACCGAGCGTCCGGTGCTCATAACGGCTACCTGCACTTTTCTCTGACAGGTCACCGGACGCTAACTCGCAGCGTCCGGTGCACCGTCCGGTGCTCGGGGAAACTTTACAAGCTCCCTGCGCATGGGACCGGACGCTACCCGGTGCGTCCGGTGCTAGCGTCCGGTGCTCAGGGGAACTTTGCAAGCTCCCTGGGTAAGGGACCGGACGCTACCCGGTGCGTCCGGTGCTAGCGTCCGGTGCCTAACCCTAAGCACGGCACTGTTCTAACGGCTAAGGACCTCACCGGACGCACTCACAGAGCGTCCGGTGCAACGTCCGGTGCCCCTTTGGGCACCCAAACTTCGTCGAAACGCGATCGCTCCAAAACGAAGTTGGTTCCTCTCGATCTAAGGACTATCTCTGAGTTGCCTAGTGCTAGGTTTACCAAGTGTGCACCACACCTAAACCTAAAGCCTTGCCTAAGTCAAGCTACTAGATCAAAGCCCCTCTTAATTGTACGGTCAAAGGTAAACAAAGTCCTAAACTACTCTAAGTGCCCTTCTTCACCATATGGCACTTAGACCTAGTCTAGTCTTGACGATGTCCATCCATCCTTTATAAACCGAAAACGATTTCCACTATTAAGTAGGCATGTACGTCCCTGTCCATCGAGTACCTATATACCATGACCTTACCTATGACTTTGCCTCTGCAAAACACACATTAGTCATGGTAATCAATAATGTCATTAATCACCGAAATCACTAGGGGCCTAGATGCTCTTTCACACTTGGTTGATCATGAGATGATGTACTAGCTTATTGATCTTGCACTTGTGTACCACTTGTACTAGCTTGATTTTGATCATGAGAACCACTAGCTTGCACATTAGAGGTAGGAAGCACTTGATCTTTGTCATCTTCAACATCAATCACCTCTCTAGGCCTTAAATCACCAATATCCATGTTCTTCATTGCATCGGCCAATTTAGTGCCTCTCACATCATCTAGATTCTCATCTTCCTCTTGAGAGCCATTGGTTTCATCAAACTCAACATCATGCACCTCTTCAAGAGTACCACTAGCCAAATTCCAAACTCTATAAGCTTTGCTAGTAGTAGAGTAACCAAGCAAGAAGCCTTCATCACATTTCTTTTCAAATTTGCTCAATCTAGTGTCTCTCTTCAATATGTAGCATTTGCAACCAAAAACCTGAAAGTATGCAATGTTGGGCTTTCTACCATTCAAGAGCTCATATGGTGTCTTCTCCATCATTGGGTGACAATAGAGTCGGTTGCTATAGTAGCAAGCCGTGTTGATTGCTTCGGCCCAAAAAGAATGACTCACATTGTATTCACTCAACATAGATCTTGCCATGTCAATCAAGGTTCTATTCTTTCTCTCTACAAGACCATTTGATTGTGGAGTGTACTTGGCCGAGAATTGATGCCTAATGCCAAATTCATCACAAAGCTCATCAACTCTTGTGTTCTTGAATTCACTTCCATTGTCACTTCTCACTTTCTTGATGGTTGTTTCAAACTCATTGTGTATTCTCTTGACAAATGATTTGAAAGTTGCAAAAGCATCACTCTTGTCACTAAGAAAGAATACCCATGTGTATCTTGTGAAATCATCTACTATCACAAACCCAAATTTATTTCCACCAATGCTTGTGTATGTGGTTGGTCCAAATAAGTCCATGTGCAACAACTCAAATGCCTTGCATGTACTCATGATGCTCTTCTTTGGATGAGTGTTGCCAACTTGCTTTCCGACTTGACATGCACTACAAAGCTTGTCTTTCTTAAATGTGACATCTTTGAAGCCTCTAACAAGATCATGCTTGACTAACTTGTTTAATTGTTTCATTCCAACATGACCAAGCCTTCTATACCATAACCAACCCATGCTAGATTTAGTGAGCAAGCATGTTGACAATTTAGCTTCACTAGCATTGAAATCAACCAAGTATAGATTCTCATATCTAAAGCCTTTGAATATCAAGTTAGAGCTATCTACACTTATGATCTCTACATCATCAACTCCAAATATGCATTTGAAACCAAGATCACAAAGTTGAGCTAAGGATAGCAAACTGAAGTTCAAGCTCTATACTAAAAGCACATTGGAAATGCTCAAGTCATTGGATATAGCAATTTTACCAAGCCCTTTGACCTTGGCTTTGCCATTGTCACCAAATGTGATACTATCAACACCATTGTCATCATTTGGATTGATTGAATTGAACATTCTTGAATCACTGGTCATGTGTTGTGTGCACCCAGTATCAAGTACCCAATGCCTTCCTCTGGCTTTATAATTTACCTACAAAACAAATAAATATTTCTTAGGTACCCATAGTTGTTTGGGTACTTGGAGGTTAGTGACTAAGCTTTTTGGTACCCAAATGGCCTTCTTCTTTGGACCCACAATTGGTGTACCAACAAACTTAGCATGCACACCCTTCTCACCCTTGGTAAGCACATAACAAGAATCAAATGGAATGTAAGATACATTAGCATTTTTCTTGTTCTTGTTCACTTTATTGCAATTAAGCTCTAGGTGCCGAACTTGCTTGCATTTGTTGCAATACCAACCATTGCTCTTCACAAAGCTAAGCTTGTGAGTTGCAAAGGCCGCCTTGCCTTTCTTGGGGGTATAGACTAATCCCTCTTTGTTGAGAGAAAACCTTTGGCTACCCAAGCACTTTAGCATGCGGGCCTCACCACCATAGGCCTTGCCTAGGGCGTGAGTGAGCTCATCCACCTCTCTCTTAAGAGTCTCATTCTCAACCTTTAGTGAGGTATCACAAGTGACACTAACACTAGAAGTAGAGGTAGAGTTGGTGGTGGTGGATGAAGACCTACAAGAAGAGTTAGTGGCAACAACAATAGGTGGGTTGGGTGATTCTTTAATTAAGTCACATGTTGTGCCCACACCACATGATACAACAACCTTTTCCCTGTTCTCTTCTAACAATAAGGAGTGAGCTTTCTCAAGCTTCTCATAGGCTTCCACTAGCCTCTCATGATTAGCATTGAGCTCATCAAAGGATTGCTCAGGAGCTTTTAACTTCTTGGCTAATTCTTTGCACTTCTTGTTTTTAGATTGAATGAGAGATTCAGCTTGTTCTAACTTGTCCATGAGTTGTTCATTAGTAAATTCATTTTCATCATCACTATCACTATCATGTTCCTGTTCACTTTCACTTTCATCATATTGTACCTTGTGGCCCTTGGCCATGAAGCATGAAGGAGTGTCGAAGAGTGATGGCTTGTCGATAGCAATGCTTGCAAGTGCCTTCTTTTCGGATGATTTGTCATCATCGCTTGAGTCATCATCCGAAGAGGCATCACTATTCCATGTCACAACATAGGATCCACCCTTCTTCTTCTTCTTGAAGACCATCTTCTTCTCTTTCTTTTCTTTCTTCTCCTTCTTGTTCTTCTTGTTATGCTCATCATTGTCACTATTGTAAGGACAATCCGCCACAATATGATCGGGGCTCTTGCACTTGTAGCATAGCCACACATATTCCTTGTTCTTGGAGTTGTCCCTTTTCTTCCTTGTATGGTAGCCCTTTTCCTTCATCATCTTGCCAAACTTGCGGATAAAGAGTGCTAGTGCTTCATCATCACTATCATCATTGGAACACTCCTCATCACTTGATTCTTCCTTGTTCTTGCTCTTGGATGAAGAGCTAGCTTTGAATCCGCCACACTCTTCTTCTTCTTATCATCATCATCCTTCTTCATGACCTCATCATCATTATTGTCATTATACTGATCTTCGTTCATGACATCTCCAAGTACCTCATTCGGAGATACACCTGTCAATCCACCTCTAAAGATGATAGTTCTCAATGTATTGAACCTCTTGGGCAAGCACATCAAGAACTTGTGAATGAAGTCCTCATCCTTCACTTTCTCACCAAGGCCCTTGAGGTCATTGATGATGACTTGGAGCCTATAGAACATTTTCGGAATTGACTCATCATCCTTCATATTGAAGTTTGATAGCTTGTCCTTGAGCATGTACAACTTGGCACTTTTTACCGTTGTAGTGCCCTCATATGTTTATTCTCGCCTTGTCCACACTTCACTTGCCTTCTCAAGATCTTTGACTTGTTCAAATACCTTTGAATCAATGCCATTATAGTTGTGTTGAGAGCCATTGTATTGCATTGCTTGTTTGCTCTCTCATTGTCGGTGGGGTTAGCGGGGTCAAGGATCACAAAATCATTCTCCATGACTTCCCACACTCTATCATTGATTGATCCAAGATACATTTTCATTTTTCTCTTCCAATAGTCAAAAGAACTTGTGCCATCAAGGAACGGTCGTTTGCCCCCAACATGGTTGAACACTATTTGAGCCATAATTTGAGCACCGAGGTTGTTAAGCCTTCACAAAATGGTGACCACGGCTCCAGTACCACTTGAAAGGTCCTAATATGGCTAGAGGGGGGTGAATAGCCTATTTAAAAATCTACAAACTCACTAGAGCAAGAGGTTAGTAGATAACAAGCATAGCTTTTTGCTCTAGCTCTAAAGGGGTGTTTGCCAGCCACCTATCCAACAATTCTAGTTGCTATGATCACTATGCACACAAGAGCTATGTCACTACTTACACTAGAGAGCTATCTAAAGTTTCTATACAAGTAAGTAAGCTACTCTAGTTCGTAGGAATGTAAGAGAGATGGTTTGATCTTTATACCGCCACGTAGAGGGGATGAACCAATCAATAATATGAAGTCCAATCACTAGGAGAAATCTAATGAACAATCACAATAGAGACACACAATTTTCTCCCGAGGTTCGCGTGCTTGCTGGCACGCTACGTCCCTGTTGTGTCAACCAACACTTGGTGGTTCGGCGGCTAAGAGGTGTAGCACGAACGTCGTCCTCACTAGGACACCACAAGAACTGACCCACAAGTGAGGTAACTCAATGACACGAGCAATCCACTAAAGTTACCTTTCGGCTCTCCACAAGGAAGGTACAAGACCCCTCACAATCACTAGGAGATGTCCACGAATAATCACCAACTTGTGCCAATGCTCCTCCACTGCTTCAAGCTGTCTAGGTGGCGGCAACCACCAAGAGTAACATGAAAACCGCAGCCAAATCGATCCCCAAGTGCCACTAGATGCAATCACTCAAGCAAATGCACTTGGAATCACTCCCAATCTCACAAAGATGAATAATCTATGAAGGAGATGAGAGGGAGGTGCTTGCTTAGGCTCACAAGGATTAAAGTATGCTATAATGCCAAGAGAGAAAGCCGGCCAACAACTATTTATAAGCTCCTCAAAATAAATAGAGCCATTGGCTCTTTCACTGGCTAAAAACGGGGTCACCTGACGAACCGTAGGGGCACCGGACGCTCAACCCCTGTGTCTGGTGCTCCAGAAATAGCCACGTGTTGCCCTATCCACTTTCGCACGTTGATCTCTAACGGTCACCTGCAGAGCACCGGACGCGCTCAAGTTGGCACCGGACGCATCTGGTACTCACCGGACTTAAACTCAGGGAGGTCTGCAAACTCGCGGGGTCACCGAACGCTGAGCACGGACCGTTCGGTGCTCACTGGTCTCATACCCAGAGAGCATTGCAAAAGCGCAGAACACTGGACTCAAAACACCGGACGCTCAAACAGGGTCTAAACTACGTCCGGTGCTAGGTGTCTGGTGCCTAACCCTAGTTGAGCTAGGCACTGCCTACACACCGGACGCACAGACACAACATCTGGTGCCTTTGAGCCAGCGTCCGGTGAGTGTTTCTCAGCGAGAAACACTCCCGCGACTTCTCTAATTTTCCCACCGGTGCAATAGAAAAATTGCACGTCATTTTCTCAAAAAGCACCAAATCCCGCCGAGCAAGCTTGGTGGGAGGGTGAGAGGAACCCATCCTCTCTCTACCCTTCAAACTCCACCTCCTTTTCAAAGTGTGCCAACACCACAATGTGTAAACCAACATGTGCACGTGTGTTAGCATTTTCACAAATATTTTCTTCAAAGGAGTTCAGTTAGCTCACTAGGTTCTAAATGCATGCACATGAATAATGACACGTAGTGGCACTTGATAACCGCTTAGCCAAAGAATTCCCCTCTTTATAGTATGGCTATCTATCCTAAATGTGATCACACCCTCTATGGTGTCTTGATCACCAAAACCAAAACCCTAAGCAATACCTTTGTTGAGCACTTGATCATCTTGTGGTCATCACCATCATCACCATGATCATCTCTTGCTCCATCACTTGGCATGTACCAACCTCATTAAGTCTACACACACTTAGTATAGAGGTTAGTACTAGGGTTGCATCAATTATCCAAAACCAAACTAGGGCTTTCAACAGTTTGCGCCTAATGCACCATAGTCTAAGAAACCATTTTGGACGCACCTGTTGGTACTCCTAGGTGAAGAGGCTCAAGTGAAAGCTCAGTTCGGTCTTTTTAGAGATAGTGCTAATCTTGATGCAAGATAGGTGCACGGTTTGCATGGAACGTACCATATGCTTAAAAATCAATTTGGACGCACTAGATGGAAGACCTAGATGACGTGTGTCATATGGAATCTCGTTTTGGTCTATTTGGAGACAATGTTGGTTTTGGTGCAAGATATGTGCACGATTTGCACCTAATGCACCATAGGCTGAGAAACCATTTTAGACGCACCTAATGGTACTCCTTGGTGAAGAGGCTCAAGTGGAAGCTCGATGTGGTCTATTTGGAGATAGTGCTAATCTTGATGCAAGATAGTTGCACGGTTTGCATGGAACATACCATATGCTCAGAAATCAATTTTGACGCACCCGATAGAACTCCTAGATGACATGTGTCATATGGAATCTTGCTTCATTTTGTTTGCAGACAGTGTTAGTTTCAGTGAGTGCACGGTTTGCGCCTAATGCACCATAGGCTAAGAAACCATTTTTGATGCACTCAATGATACTCCTAGGTGAAGAGGCTCAAGTGGAAGCTTGGTTTGGTCTGTTTGGAGATAGTGCTAATCTTGATGCTAGATAGGTGCACAGTTTGCATGGAACATACCAAATGCTCGGATATCAATTTGGACGCACATAATAGAACTCCTAGATGATGTGTGTCATATGGAATCTTGCTTCGGTTTGTTTAGAGACAGTGCTAGTGTCGGTGCAAGATAGGTGCACGGTTTGTACCTAATACACCATAGGCTAAGACACCATTTTGGATGCACTTGATGGTACTCCTAGGTGAAGAGGCTTAAGTGACAGCTCGGTATGATCTGTTTGGAGATAGTGCTAATTTTCATGTTAGATAGGTGCATGGTTTGCCTGGAACGTACCATATGCTTGAAAATCAATTTGGACACACCCGATGGAAACTCCTAGATGATGTGTGTCATATGTAATCTCGCTTTGGTCCATTTGGAGAAAGTGTTAGTTTTGGTGCAATTTGCGCCTAATGGACCATAGGCTAAGAAACAATTTTGGATGCACCTGATTGTACTCCTAGGTAAAGGGGCTCAAGTAAAAGCTCAGTTTGGTCTGTTTGGAGATAGTGCTAATCTTGATGCAAGATAGTTGCACGGTTTGCATGGAACTTACTATATGCTTGGAAATCAATTTGGACGCACCCAGTGGAACTCCTAGATGACGAGTGTCATATGGAATCTCACTTCATTCTGTTTGGAGATAGTGTTAGATTCAGTGCAAGATAGCTGCACGGTTTGTGCCTAATGCACCATCGGCTAAGAAATAATTTTGGACGCACCCAATGGTACTCCTAGGTAAAGGGGCTCTAGTGAAAGCATAGTTTGGTCTGTTCGAAGATAATGCTAATCTTTATGCAAGATAGGTGCACGTTATGCACGGAATGTACCATATGCTCAGAAATCAATTTGGACGCACCCGATGAACTTCTAGATGACGTGTGTCATATGGAATCTCACTTCGGTCCGTTTGGAGATAGTGTTCGTTTCGGTGCAAGATTGGTGCATGGTTTCTGCCTAATGCACCATAGGCTAAGTAACCATTATGGAAGCACCCGATGGTACTCCTAGGTGAAGAGGCTCAAGGGAAAGCTTGCTACGATCTGTTTGGAGATAGTGCTAATCTTCATGTAAGATAGGTGCACGGTTTGTATGGAATGTACCATAAGCTTGAAAATCAATTTGGACGCACTCGATAAAACTACTACATGATGTGTGCCATTTGATATCTCGCTTTGGTCTATTTGCAGATAGTGTTAGTTTTAGTGCAAGGTAGGTGTACGGTTTGTGCCTAATGCACCATACTCTAAGAAGATATTGCACGGTTTGTGACTAATGCACCATACTCTAAGAAATGATTTTGGACGCACCCGATGGTACTCCTAGGTGAAGGGGCTCAAGTGAAAGCTCAGTTTGGTCTATTTGGAGATAGTGCTAATCTTGATGCAAAAATAGGTGCAAGGTTTGCATAGAATGTACCATATGCTCAGAAATCAATTTGGTTGCACCCGATAGAACTCCAAGATGACGTGTGTCATAAGGATCTCACTTCGGTCCATTTGGAGATAGTGTTAGTTTTGGTGCAAGATAGGTGCACAGTTTGTGTCTAATGCACCATAGGCTCAGAAACCGTTGTGGAAGCACCCAATGATACTTCTATGTGAAGAGGCTCAAGTGAAAGCTCAGTACAATCTATTTGGAGATAGTGTTAGTTTTGGTGCAAGATAGGTGCACGGTTTGTTCCTAATGCACCATACTCTAAGAAAACATTTTTGATGCACCCGATGGTACTCCTAGCTGAAGAGGCTCAAGTGGAAGCTCGGTTCGGTCTATTTGGAGATAGTGCTAATCTTGATGCAAGATAGTTGCATGGTTTGCATGGAGCGTACCATATGCTCGGAAATCAATTTGGACGCACCTGATGGAACTCCTAGATGACATGTGTCATATAGAATCTCGTATTGGACTATTTGGAGACTGTTAGTTTTGGTGCAAGATATTGCACGGTTTGTGCCTAATGCACCATAGGCTAAGAAACCTGTCGGTGTTTTCCCCACGGGGGGTCACACCAACGAGTAAATTTGTATGCGTGCTCCCATTCCCAGATGGTGATGCAAAAAGACACACAAAGATTTATCCTGGTTCGGGCAAGAGAAGGCCTTACGTCCAGCGGGGGGGGGGAGAGTTTGTATTATTTTGCACCTAAGTGCTTGTATAGGGGTGAATACAAGCTCAGGTAGAATGGAGCGTGGAGTCTCTACTACGTGCGGGTGTAGTGTTGCGTGGTGATGTATGTCTATTCTTGGGTCTCCCCTTTTATAGCTCCAAGGAGAGACCTAGGGTACATGTATAGGTGTCAGAATAGGGGTCGATAGAGGCATGGCGCGCTGACCTACTCGAGGCCTCCCATCTTGGTAGCTTGATGATGATTACGCGTGCCCCCGTATCCTGCTCTGCGCGCCGTCTCGGGCTGGTTCACCGGTCGCACGCCTGTACGGTATAGCGGCAGATCCGGCGGAGTGGCTGCGGTGTTGTCAGTCGACGCCCAACTCTTCCCCAGGAAGGAATCATGTCTAGTCGAGGATCAGGCGCCGTGCAGTGCCTTGTTGTCCAAAGCGTTGACCTTGGGTGTCTCGAGGGGGTCCCGACGATCCCTCCCTGCTTTCCGCGTCCTGGTACGCTCTGGGTCGTTTGGTGGGGAAAGCTGCAAAAAGGATGACGGGACGGGTGCCTGTTCCCTATCACGCTTCCCGTGACCAGCGTGTTAGGTGGGAAAGCGACAGATGCATTAAATGCCCTGGCTCTCGTGCGCGCGTCAGGCGGCGGACAGTGTCCTTACGCTCGACGTCTCCCGATTCGCTCGAGCCTATTTCCGTATTCGACGGTAGTTAGTGCTCGACCCCTGAGTGGTTCGCTCGATGTCTTTTCCGTCTTCGAGGTTGCTACCGTCGATGACCGCATGGCTTATTAGAACGTCAAGTTGAGGGCCTCGATCTGTGCATGGATAATGTCGTCATGTGTATCAGTTAGGGTACCCCTTACTTATACCCTTGACAGTAGCCCCCGAGTCTCCAATCGAGCGCTGGCGCTCGAGTGGAGGCTTTATTTTGCGGTCGAATTTCCGTGGGGGCGCGCGAGCGACCCCGTGGGGGTAGCCCCCGAACCCTTGGAGGAGTTTTTGACTCCTTTGAGGGTTATATTGCCTAACTCTTAGAAACGCTATCGACACCGGTGGTGGAAGGTCCTGATTGGCTTGTTTCATGCGGGGGTTTCGACGTACTCTCGATAGAGCGAGCGTCTTCCACCCCAAATTGAGTTCCTAGCGGGTAGTCCAAGTGAGAACCTGTGCGCCCCTTTCGAGGGGGTCAGCTATAGCCCGGAGGCATTCTCATAAAGCAGGGTCGACGTGGTCGGGGATACTGGTCTCATTCGATAGAGTCCAGCGGCTCGATGCCTCCCGTCGGGAGGATTCTTCTCGACTGTCTCGACCCTACCTTGGACATCCCCAACAAGTCTCTGAGGCGGGCCTCGATCTTCGACCACTCACTGGGGATCCCTGACACTGGTGCTCGAGATCGGCTGTCGAACCATTTCGGTGGGCGAGCCTGCGACCCCTCGAGGCTTTCACGAGTACACTCCTTGGCTTACAAGGGAAGGAAAAGACCGTGGGCGGTTCGCCTTCTTGCCCGTTGGGCGCGCCTTTTTAGGTGGGAGACGTTACGACACTGTGTCGGCGTGGAATTCGGAGCGCCCCACCTGTGAGGAGGGAAAGGACCGTTAGACGGTGCATTTATGGGGGGAGTTACCTCATTTATCGGATCTGCCTGTTGGTGGACAGCTGCCTATAAATGTGCCTTGGCGCCGCTACCGTTCTCCCTTCTGCCTCCGGTCTTCATTCTCGCCTTAGCCCTCTTGTTGCCTTAGTTCTCTTGCCACCTCACGCGCCCGTGCCCCCCTCGAGCGGCAGCGAATTCGCCATCCTTCCGGCTAGGATGCCTGTGAGACTTGTCACCGCCGACGACTAGCGCCCGTCGTCGATGACGGAGCGCCGGTTGCTGGAGCTTGAGAGGGAGGGACTCCTGCGCCGCCGCACCTCGCTATCGTCGCCGGAGTGGATCGCGCTGCCGGCGGACCACAGGGAGCCCAGGCCGTCCAAGGGCTATGTGGTTTCATTCGCCAAGTTCCACCGCCATGGCCTGGGCGCTCCCCCGAGCCGCTTCATGCCGGCGCTTTGCCACCATTACGGGGTGGAGCTCCAGCACTTCTCCCCAAACGCCATCACCGTCGCGGCGGTCTTCGCTGCGGTGTGTGAGGGCTATTTGGGGATGATGCCCCACTGGGAGCTGTGGCTCCACCTCTACAGGGGCGAGCTCTTCAACGCCCCCACTGGGACCACCGGCGTGAGGAAGCCTGTGCGGGCGGGTTGCCTCAATCTCGTGCCGAAGACGGGGAAGACGGAGAGGCCGCGCGAGTACATCCCAGTGGGACTGTCGACTAACCACGCCGGTTGGGATTCCCAGTGGTTCTACTTGAGGAACGACGACGATCTCCTGCCCACCTACACCGGGCGTCTGATCACGGAGCGTCCGGAGAATTGGACGTACGGCGTCGTCCAAGTTCATCAATCTCGGCTCGACCCCCTCCTCGACGTCATGAAGAAGCTGCGCTTGGAAGGCTTGACCGCCGCTCTCGTCCTCTCGACCGTCCATCACCGGAGAGTTCTCCCATTGATGTCTTGACCGCTGAGGATGGACGAGATGGCCCTCGGCGCCTCATCTCGGGACCTCGAGGCATGCCGGATGTCAAGCGAGGCTCCGGCGAACGACGAAGTCGCGGCCCGGGTCAGGGCCGCCATCGCTGGTGTCTTTAAGCCGGAGCATTTTAACGGCTTCCCCATGAGGCCTGATGCGGGCTCGATTGATCTGGTATGTTCTCTTTTCGTGTACAGCTTTGATTCTGGATTTCTTTCTACCCCTTTTCTAAGTCTGCCTTTGTTCTGGCAGGGGCGGATTGATGTCCGGTCCTCGAGGCCTCCAGTAAAGGAGGACGAGGTTGACCGTGACGCGCGGCGCCGGTCCGCCGAGAAGCAAAAGTCTGCCAAGGATTCTGCCAAGAAAGGAGAGAAAAAGAACAACCTCGACCGCCAAGCATTAGAGGCGCGTCGAGCTAAATCCAGGCAGAGGGGGAGCCTGAGGAAGAATCCCCCAGCGACGATGATGGTGGAGATGGTGATGAGGACAGCGACGACTCCGAGGGGATGGCGTCTCGCCTCGACCGGATCCTCGAGGGTCCACCTCGAGGCGACGTCGACGCCCCACGGATGGAAACACCAAAGGAGGGACCAGGCGGATCTCTCCGCCCTCGTGCCGACACCCCGCCTGTGCCCGTGACTGGTCAGGTCGCCCCGCGCCTTCCCCCTGCGCCCAAGATGGGTAGCCATGCTAGGCCCTAGGCAACGGGGCCACTGACTCGCGGTCGCGCCGCGGCCTCCGAGAAAGGAGAGACTGGCCGCTGGAGCGCCAGTCTCGGTGCCCGCCAAGCGGAAGTTGCTGGGCCAAGGCCAGCGCCTGTCCTCGAGGGGCCTGTTGACGGTCCTTAAGTGTCAAATTTAATTATCAAATAAATAAAGAAAAGGATCCAAATGAAATTAACATCCAGACTTAGGGTTTTATCTAAGAGAATTCCACAAGTTTTGGTGTTTGTCTATTTCTGCAGGGGGTTATCAGGAAATATGGAAGAAAGGCCCACATGTCGGGATTACGTAAAGATATTAACGTGCTGCGCAATTATCTTACATCTAGAAGACTCCAGAAGCCACGAGACCGAAGCGGAGGCGAAACGGGGCCAGAGGCAGGGCGCCCGCCCTGTCCTACTGGGCGCTCGCCCCCTGTTGGAGTCCAAACAGGACTCTGCTTTGCGGGAAGTCTCCACCGACCTAAAGGATGAATCTAAACCATACAATCTATGTCGGTTTGATCCAAGGGCCCATATTCACTTGGAGGGACTATAAAACCAGACCCCCTGGCCCCTGGAGGAGAGAGCCTCTCAACCCTAATTCATTGTTCCATCAAGGGAGAAGAAGCCTCTGATCAAGATTAGAGCCACCACATCAATTAGATATCTAGATTAGCATAGCTACATAGGATTAGAACTAGAAGGAGTCAATCTTCGATTGGTTTCTGGATCTGTCAAGAGGATTCTTGGTAATTCTCTAATTGTGCTTCTAATTGTTCTTCTAATTATCTTTGTTCTTCAATATTATGAATATGACTTTGTTCTACTTCAATATATTGCTTATGACTTTGCTCTACTTGCTTATATTCAAGATTATATTGTTCTTAGTTTATCATAGTTATGTACATGGCTTAGTTAGATTTGATCTATATACATGCTTAGGATCGTATAGCGTTTATCCATCGGATCCATGGGTAAATGATAGATATTGTGTAGGCGTGGTGCTTATACCGTATTTATCTGCGATTGTACCCAATATGCCAGATCGTGGGGTGGTTCGTGATAGTGACAGCTTCATTGATTCTTATATAGTCCCCCTCTCGTGTATTGGGCTGGCAGAGCAACATTATTACAGGGGAGTGATTGCTATGTTTCTCATATTCCTTGCTAATATCACTATGCATGGGCGTAGTCTTATCTCACAATGATTGCTAAGTATGCTTGCACTAACTATGATATGCTAGACTATATAGTTAAGAATAACTTAGGGAATATTCTTGTAGTTCGTTCTAATACCATGCTAATGACTTTCTAGAGTATCTAATTGAGGTGCTTATCATATTTATTATGTGGCTAGATCAGATTAGATATCCTTGTCACTATTATTATTTCATATATCTTTTATGTGACACTTATCCCTGTATGAAGAGTTAGATATAATGTTCTCAATTATACATGCAATGATAAATGCTCAATCTCATATTCTATTCTGTAATCATTAGTGATGATTTCTAATCCCTTCCCAGTGGTAAAAATATAAATAACGATACCTGGAATACTTCCCGGTTAAAATGCTACATCGGTATTAATCTGTGCGCTTGCAGATCCCATTCATTATTTATTTAGAAGAGCAATTGCATATTTCAATACCGCGTCTCTCATATCATGCTGGGGATGACAACTTGGCTTAAGTGGTGTGAGGGATAGGTTTGGCATTTTTGGCACCGTTACTAGATTTAGAGAACTTAGTCTACTTTTAGTAATGATGTTAAGAATACCCAACAAGCATTTTTGGCGCCGTTGCCGGGGAAGGTTGATTACTAATCAGGAATGGAATAAAAGATTTTGAGCTATCATTCGCATCACTAATATGATTGAGCTTATCTATTCTCTCATACAGTTTTACCCCGATATTTTTCTATTTTATCTTATGCAGGGGAATGTATGAATAGAAGACATCTTCCAGAAAATTTTGTTGACAATCCCGAAGCATTATTCAAGAAGACGAGGGCCAAGCTCAAGAAGAGATCATCAACACTTCACGAAGAAGCTTCATCCAATCAAGAAGATCACCAGAACTTGTCTTCGGAGTTCGAAGCCATGGCGAACAAATCGATCCGCGAGTTCTCAGCTCCCACTACGGACAACATCCGCACTGGACCTGCTGCAGAGATCGATGGCAACTTTGAGCTCAAGCATGGACTTATCAACATGGTGCAATCCAACCAGTTCTGTGGGAAGGCACACGAAGATGCTAGTGCTCATTTACAACACTTCCTAGAGATTTGCAACACATTCACCATAGCAGGAGTTTCCAAAGACGCTATACTACTTCGCCTCTTCCCATTCTCACTGTTAGGAAGAGCGAAGCAGCGGTTCTACGCTACAAAGGAGAACAATACTACATGGGCACTCTGCTCAACAAACTTCCTGGCTAAGTTCTTTCCCATGGGCAAGACCAATGCTCTCCGTGGGAAGATTACAAGTTTTCAGCAACAAAATGATGAATCTGTTCCAGAAGCATGGGAGCGCTTTTAAGACTACATCCTAGAATGTCCCCATCATGGAATGGAGAGTTGGCTATTGATGCAGACGTTTTATCATGGGCTCAGCAACAGTGCCCGAGAGACCATGGATGCTGCAGCTGGAGGAGCATTCTTATCACTTACTATGCCACAAGCCACAGCTCTTGTGGAGAAGATGGCGTCCAATCAAAGCTGGAATGAAGAGAGGACCCAGACACGCAAGAGAGGTGGAGGTATGCATCAGCTGAAGGAGGTAGACATGCTGTCTGCAAAGCTAGACCTGCTAATGAAGAAGCTCGACGATAGTGCTGGAGACAAGAAAGAAGTTATGCACATCTACGACTCTCACATGACTTGTGAGGAGTGTGGAGACACTGGACACTCAGGCAACCACTGCCCTCAGATACTTGAGGATGTGAACTACATCAACAACAACAACTACTACTACTACAACCGTCCTCAACAAAATCAAGGTTGGAATCAACAGAGGCCTAACTACTCAGGTAATTATCAAGGTAACAATTCTTACAACAATAATAATAATTTTTCACCTTTGAGAGAGTTAGTGTGTAATCAAGGAAAGCTAATGGATAACCGATCTAAGAAATTGGCATCTAATGATAAAATGCTAGAAAATATAAATAATAGAATGGATAATTTCTCTACTGCCATCAAGAATCAAATTAGCTTTAATAAAATGATTGAATCTCAGTTAAATCAAATAGCTGCTGCTGTTCCTACTACTAACTCCGGTATACCATCACAACCGGAAGGATTAGAATCTGCAAATCTTGTAGACATGTTTGATGCAGGTAATTGGAGTAACCCCGTCACTGAAATCTCTACTGACCTTCTGCCGGTCAAGAGAGGCGATCCAGGACGCCCCGTCATCCCGATCTCCATTGGCATGGTGGACGTTCGAGAAGCACTCTACGACTTTGGCTCTAGTGTCAACATTATACCCAGGGTACTCTATGAAAAATTCTTTACATATCCTTTATTAGAGACAACCATGTGTTTGCAGTTTGCAGATCAGACGATTACTTTTCCAAAAGGAATAGTGAGGAACCTTTGTGTCCGAGTTGGTACCTTATATGCCCCAGCAGACTTCGTAGTGGTAGAGACCGGAAATGATGAGAGAGCACCTATCATTCTAGGGAGGCCATTCTTGAACACCCCGGGAGCTATCATCTACGCCAGTGCTGCCAAGATCAGTTTCTACGTCAAAGGGAAGAAGGAGACATTTTTCTTCAAGAACAAGACTACACAAATTCAAGATCAATCCAGACGTAAATCAAGGAAGAGGACCAACAGAAGAAACAGGAACAAGCAAGTGTCGACCGAGACAGCTAAGATGGTCACTGTAGTTCATGGAGGCCAAGATCACCAACTTAAGTCACCGTTTTTGACCAAGAAGGACGACCCAGGAATGCCAAGCATCTACTGCTCCATAAATGGATACAACTTCTACAAGACAATTTGCGACACCAGATCAGACGTCAACATAATGGCCACAGTCACCTATCGGCTCTTGTTCGGGACCATGCCACTAAGACCAACATACATTCAGCTCCAGATGGCAGATCAGACATTTCGAGAAGTTAAAGGAATAGTATCTGATGTCCCAGTCAAAATAGACGATCACTTTGTCTACACAGACTTTCAAGTTGTTGACATGGGAGAAGATGAGTATGATCCACCCATCATCCTTGGAAGACCGTTCTTCAGCACCGTTAAAGCAATTATCTACATTGGAACCGGAGAAGTCCATATGCACTTCCCCTCAGAGAAGGTACGCCGTTACTTTACTGATCCTAACTATATCATTGAAGAATCTAAGCAGGTAAGAAAGAGACGCAACCGCAACCAGAGGAGGCAGATCATCAAGGACGGATGGGCAGACTGTGAAGGAGAAGTTGTAAGGTCAGAAAACGTTGAGTTTAAACAGAATTATCCAGAGGAGATTGAAGCACCAAGTCAGGTGTGGAAAATGAAGATAACTATACAAGAAGAGGAGGCGCTGCCGGAAGTACCGACTACGCCACCCAACGAACCTCAGAACGATTAAGAAATTGGAGAGTCCCGTTCGGAGGACTTAAAAACACCGAACGCCTTGCCAAGAGGTAAACTTGGTAGTTATCCTTTCCCTTTCAATTATTTTACTTAGTTAATCATGTTCGTATTATCCTAAAAAGAAAATAAAAATGTGAAAAACAGTAAGCCCCATGTGAGTATACGAGTGGCATAAAACCCATAAGTACATTCACTGTGGTGGCATAAAAATAAAATAAATATTTTTCTGCTTTATAAAAACAAAAAAATATAAAAACAGGGAGTAATATTTATTAAGGAGTCTCAACACGATAAAGGCTAGATATTTATGCTAACACTTAATCAGTTCCACAAGCTTTGTTGTCTATTTGAGCTCCACAGAATTTAAGAATCAAGAAGACTAGCAGACGGAGGACATTCTAATCGCTGTCAGAATGCTGCTGACTTTCAAATACACCTCTACCACCTGCTAGCTACACCAAGAGAAATTACGTCAAAATTCAGCTTGGGGGAGAGCACCCCCATTTATCTCGATAAGTCTTTCTATCTATCTTTATATTTATATTATTTTAGAATATAAAAATACATAAACTATGAAAAACAAAACAAAGAGTTTGTGCTTATATATATATCTTTTGCTATGCTAAGAGTGTGTTTAATAAATAAATAAAGTGGCTATGCTAATCTGTATCTAAATAAAACTCAAGCATGGATATGATAAATAGTTGCTCTGCCTAATTTGCAAATTTTAAGTTTTCTCTCAAGTTTAGATATAACTGTTATAATTTAAAGCTTGCTCTAGACCTAAACTTGTGGGATGAAAGCTTGATCTGAAGTTTAAGTTGTTAACGGATACGATATGGGAAGGTTGAGCTGCTGTTTATCTGTTCCTAGAGATGCTAGAATTCTGGAGAATTTTATTTTTGAAAATGTTTAAAATGTTGCATGATGAGTTCCTGTATGATGAGAGTTTAAATTCCTACCACAGCCATATATACATGCTTGTTAGACTTTGAGCCACCCATTTATTATTTACTGCTTATGAGCATTGAGTGTGGTCAAGCTGTGTAGACCCTTAGGAGCTTGTCATGTGGTTAAATCAAGATTTCACTTGCACGTTCACTCATATATGCTACTTCTACTCCGGAAGTACCATCCTCATATATCCACCCATTCCATCTCCAGAATCACCCAAAAATATTCTACTCCTAATCCGAGAGAGAATAACCAAAAATATTTCTGTTTTCCCCTTGTGAAATAAATGCTCAAGTTATTTTGTTACTACCACTTGCTATATTATCTCAAGAGATGAATGCTCTAAAAAAAAGAGAGAGAAATGAGGAAATAAAAAGGAGCAAGTGCTCGGAACCTCGAAAGAAAAGAAAAAGTGAGACGAGAGGTAAAAATGGACAAGTGTTCGACAGTAGAAATTAGGGGTACAAGATACCCACCTGAGAGACAAGAAAAAGAAGAGCATCTCATTCTCCTCATAAAGTTTCAAAAGCAAGGAAGGTATGTATCCCCTCAAAGAGCAAAAGTAGAATTAGACTTCCACCTCCATTGTTTTCACCATTGTTATCACCATCATCACCATACACCATTCATTCGCCACACATGCACATCTTGATTAAACTTATTGACTTGTTACTTTGGATCCATGGTTTGACTATGCAATAAATGTCTTGTAAGTATGTATATTTTATCTCCCACCTATGAGCTCCAGATATTAAAGCCTTATTAGAGTAGGGTGAGAAAAAAGGCAATGTTACTATGCCTCATACCACAAATACCACATATCTTGAGAGAAGGCATATACCATCACTGCCTTGGTAAGGATCTAAAAATACCACAAAAGAGAGACCTGAGAGAATCATACAAGGAATTTCTGAGTTTTATTTGAAAATTTGCAAAAACTCTAGAGCTATAGCTGATCAAGAATAAGAGACATGGCACTTGGCTAGACTGTTCTATCTTTTAACCACTCAAGACAGAAGTGACAGTTACAAGTCCCATGGTGTAGGTAAAGTAAGTAAGTTTTAAGTCTTGACAGTTTACTCTAACTCAGAGATGAGATCTTATTTAAAAGCATGTGTACCGTCAAATTTTTAAAGATATTGCAACTACTTATGATCCATAGCTAAGTCTATCCTTGCTCAGGGACGAGCAAGAGGTAAGCTTGGGGGAGTTTGTTGACGGTCCTTAAGTATCAAATTTAATTATCAAATAAATAAAGAAAAGGATCCAAATGAAATCAACATCCAGACTTAGGGTTTTATCTGACAGAATTCCACGAGTTTTGGTGTTTGTCTATTTCTGCAGGGGGTTATCAGGAAATATGGAAGAAAGGCCCACATGTCGGGATTATGTAAAGATATTAACGTGCTGCGCAATTATCTTACATCTAGAAGACTCTAGAAGCCACGAGACCGAAGCGGAGGCGAAACGGGGCCAGAGGCAGGGCGCCCGCCCCCTGTTGGAGTCCAAACAGGACTCTGCTTTGCGGGAAGTCTCCACCGACCTAAAGGATGAATCTAAACCATACAATCTATGTCGGTTTGATCCAAGGGCCCATATTCACTTGGAGGGACTATAAAACCAGACCCCCTGGCCCCTGGAGGAGAGAGCCTCTCAACCCTAATTCATTGTTCCATCAAGGGAGAAGAAGCCTCTGATCAAGATTAGAGCCACCACATCAATTAGATATCTAGATTAGCATAGCTACATAGGATTAGAACTAGAAGGAGTCAATCTTCGATTGGTTTCCGGATCTGTCAAGTGGATTCTTGGTAATTCTCTAATTGTGCTTCTAATTGTTCTTCTAATTATCTTTGTTCTTCAATATTATGAATATGACTTTGTTCTACTTCAATATATTGCTTCTGACTTTGCTCTACTTGCTTATATTCAAGATTATATTGTTCTTAGTTTATCATAGTTATGTACTTGTCTTAGTTAGATTTGATCTATATACATGCTTAGGATCGTATAGCGTTTATCCATCGGATCCATGGGTAAATGATAGATATTGTGTAGGCGTGGTGCTTATACCGTATTTATCTGCGATTGCACCCAATATGCCAGATCGTGGGGTGGTTCGTGATAGTGACAGCTTCATTGATTCTTATATAGTCCCCCTCTCGTGTATTGGGCTGGCAGAGCAACATTATTACAGGGGAGTGATTGCTATGTTTCTCATATTCCTTGCTAATATCACTATGCATGGGCGTAGTCTTATCTCACAATGATTGCTAAGTATGCTTGCACTAACTATGATATGCTAGACTATATAGTTAAGAATAACTTAGGGAATATTCTTGTAGTTCGTTCTAATACCATGCTAATGACTTTCTAGAGTATCTAATTGAGGTGCTTATCATATTTATTATGTGGCTAGATCAGATTAGTTATCCTTGTCACTATTATTATTTCATATATCTTTTATGTGACACTTATCCCTGTATGAAGAGTTAGATATAATGTTCTCAATTATACATGCAATGATAAATGCTCAATCTCATATTCTATTCTGTAATCATTAGTGATGATTTCTAATCCCTTCTCAGTGGTAAAAATATAAATAACGATACCTGGAATACTTCCCGGTTAAAATGCTACATCGGTATTAATCTGTGCGCTTGCAGATCCCATTCATTATTTATTTAGAAGAGCAATTGCATATTTCAATACCGCGTCTCTCATATCATGCTGGGGATGACAACTTGGCTTAAGTGGTGTGAGGGATAGGTTTGGCATTTTTGGCACCGTTACTAGATTTAGAGAACTTAGTCTACTTTTAGTAATGATGTTAAGAATACCCAACAGGGCCTGGGACCTTGACGCGGAGTGGCTCGAGGCCCACCGGTCGGGGCACCGGCAGGCGAGCTGTTCTCCCCGTGGGGTAAGCTCTTCGATGTTGTGACTTTTGTTCTCCTGTTCCTCTGCGTTTCCTCGTATACCGGTCTTTTCATGCTCGTTCCCTTTTTCTCAGATTAAAGCAGACGCTTGAGCAGGCCCAGCCTTCAATGGCGAAGAGGCTCAAAGCGGGAGCAGCCTCTAAGGAGCCAGGTTTGTAGCTTACTTCTGGGACTTGTGATGTTCTTACGTTGGTCATCTTAGTGACCGGCCTTCATTCTTTGTTTTACAGGCTCCTCCAACTCTCAACCTCCGGCCGACGCTGAGAGTGCCCCGCCTCGTCCCGAGTCTGCCCCGTCGCCGCCGACACAGGCCGAGGTGCCCCAGACCCAAGGGCAAGAGGGAGCCCCCGAGCCTCCCCGATCGGGTGGCGAGGGGGACCCCATTACCATCAGCGACACGTCTGGCGGTAACGAGACGTCGAGGGATGCCCGCCCTATTGATGAGGGGGCGTTGACCTCCCTTGTCACGGGACGGACACCCTGGCCTGCTGGTCTTCGCGCCCTCGAGGAGCAGAAGAAAAAGGAGGAGGAGGAGGAGCGGGAGCGCGAGGCAAGGCGGCAGCCGCAGGAGCAGGGTTGCCGACAAGAGTCGCAGGAGCTCGAGGAGCAACGGCAGCAGCAGCAGGGGGGCCAGGAAGAAGTACTGCTCGAGCCCCCTGCTCACAGCCTGCCCCAACCTGTACCGCCGGTGCCGCAGGAACCCGAAGACCAGGAGGAGGATTTGCCGGTTTTTGGTCCTCCGACCCCGGCGTGGCTCCGCCCTGGGGTACCCGCCGCGATCCCGGCAGAGCGGGGGCGAGCGGACGGTGTGGTAGCGCTTGCCTGCATGATGCGTACTCCCGCCGACCCCGAGTCCGAGATCAGGAGGACGATCTACGGCATGGACGGGATCGCCCCAGGGTTCCTCCGGGAGCGCCGGGCGTGGGAGGACCGCATCCCTGCTGAGGAGGATGAGGCAGGGACATCGGGTGGCCAAGACGGTACCTGGAAGATGGTGGACGACAACGGGCGGTTCCCTTCCCTCGTCGACTTGTTCCTGCGCCATGGGGGATCCCTCGAGGCCGTCGAGGACCTTATTCGTGGCGTCAAGCCGCGGGCCGACCGGGAGATGGAGAACTGGTGCCCCGATCGGATCCGCATCCGGGCTTCCACCGATCCGTCCGAGCCCAACATCTTCATGGACGATAGGAAGGAGGCGGAGAAATGGGAACACGTCGAGGAGCTCCGCCTTTGGATGAAGCACGTGGTGGGGCTCCTGTCGGACGTCATCAACAACGGGCTCGGGCCGGCCTATTTCGTAAGTATTTTTCGGTCCTTAGTCCTCATAGATCCTTTGGTTTCGTGTTCTAACCGTTCGACCACCAGCTCGCAGGACATGAAAGAGACCTCCCGTATCAAGTCGAGCTTCATTCACGCCACAAGAGGTGGCTGGGAGCAGCTCCCCGTCCTCAAGGACCAACTCCTCGAGTCGCAGGAAAAACACCTTAAGGCTTATAAAGACCTCATAGCGCTCGAGGAGGAGAAGAAGGCAAGAGAGGCTGCCTTGGTTGAGGCTTGAGAGGCCTCAAGAAAGGCGGTGGAGGAGACGACGCTGCTGCGGGAGCGGGCTCTGACGGTCGAGGAGGCCGCGTCCAAAGCCCGGGAGGAGGCCCTGTCCTACAAGAACGTCATTGCTGACTTGGACAAGGAGAAGGGCCTTCTCAAGACCGACCTGGACTCCCTCCGAGACTCTTTTCAAAGGATGAAGGTGGCGTACATAGACAGCGAGGTCGCCAGGGGGGCCATGGAGGAAGTGAAGAAGAAGGCCCTCGAAGACCTCGAGGCGGAGCGGGCTCGATCCCGCAGCCTCTCTGACGACGTCAACCGTCTGAAGGGGGAACTATTGGAGAAGAGTGGAGCCATTGCTCAGGCTGGCAAGGCGATCGAAGATCTCCGAGTCGCCAACACTGAGCTGGCACGCTCCAACAGAGAGATCGAGATGGCCAATACTAAATTGGTTGGCGAGAACACGGCCCTGGAGGAGAGCATCCGTGGTACGTTTCTATTGTCGGATTTCCTTTTCGAGGTGTGCTTGGCTTTTTCTAAAGTTTTTTGCATTGGCATTCACAGGGCTTAAGGACGAACTCTTGGCCGCCCAAGTTGAGGCCCGCAATGCTAAGGCCTAGCTCGAGGCGGAGGTTGCTTGGAATCGTCGAGTGCGGACGGTGATAAGCGATCTCTCGACCTCTTGGGAGATCGAGCCCATGGACGAGTCGAAGGAGGACGCTCGAGGCGACGCACTGGTCGACCAGCTGTGCTACTTAGGCGCGACACTGAGAGATCGGGTGCGGGATGCCCTCCATATCGGGGTGAAGCGTGCAATGGCGGTTGTGTGCTCAGGCTTCTCCTACGACATGGAGGTGGTGTCCCACGGCTTCGTCACCGACATCTCCAAGACCGACGTGGAAAACGAAGAGAGGCTTCATGCCTTGATCGACGACACGGAGGTTCCTGGAGAGAGGCTGGCCAAGTTATTTGAGCCTGAGGTGCTTCCCCCTGAGACTAGCTCGGGCGCAAGCGAGGGTGGTGAGGACCGTGCTGTGGATTAAGGCCTGCGAGCCTGCTCAGGGTGCCTGGGGCCCCTTGTATAGTACTTTGTTCATCCTGTTTTCAAGTGATATAGTGTCTTTAAGTGGTTGTTATACGTTTGTCTGTCTTTTCTCTCGAGGCTTCTTTTTATTCCTTTTTGCGCCTATGTTTGTTTTTTCTCACTTGGTCTTTTGTTTGAGGCGGTCTCAATTGCCTTAAGGGTGAGGAGGCAAGTAGAGTTTCCATAGCCCGGGGGCGTAGGAGTTCTCAGGCTCGTCGTTTCTCAGCCCTTAAGGGGCTCGAGGTACCTTTACTACTCAACCGTGTGAGTTTACCGATAGGAATGAAAGGACTGCTAGATTTTTTTTTCGATACTTGGGGGGGGCACCCCCCTTTGCTGCCCCCGAGGGAGTGTCGACTATGATGGGCCGTAGTCGATACTCCCTTCTATCATTGAGACTTGTGGGAAAGTAAATTGCTCGAGGGAAAGACTTCATTTATTCGTACATTCATTTACAAGGCCGGTACAAAGCGTACGTAGGAACTTAAAGCTTTGAAATTCTAGGGGTAGAATCGATGTAGCTGTTCGATGTTCCATGCGTTGGTGAAGACTGCCTCCTTTTCGTCCGCAAGCTTGTTTGTCCCTGGCTTCAAGACCTTGGCCACCACGTATGGGCGCTCCCATGGTGGGGTCAGCTTGTGGCGTCCTTGGTTACTTTGTCGCCGTCGTAGAACGAGGTCTCCCATGTTCAAGTCCCTCCTGCGCACGTGCTTGTCGTGGTAGCGTCTAAGCTTCTGCTGGTACATAGCAGAGTTGATGAGGGCCATGTCTCGAGCTTCTTCGAGTTGGTCGACCACATTTTCTTGAGATTCTTTATTTGATTGCTCGTTGTACGCTTTGAGTCGAGGGGACCCATACTCGAGGTCTGTGGGGAGGACAGCCTCAAAGCCATAGACGATGAAGAATGGGGTGTATTTCGTGGCCCTGCTTGGTGTTGTCCTTAGGCTCCATAAGACCGAGGGAAGCTCCTCAAACCACTTCTTGCCGAATTTTTTTAAGCGATTGTAGATCCTTGGTTTGAGCCCTTGCAAAATCATGCCGTTGGCACGCTCGACCTGGCCGTTAGTTCGAGGATGGGCCACTGCAGACCAGTTCACGCGGATGTGATGCTGATCATAGAAGTCCAAGAATTTCTTGCCCGTGAACTGAGTGTCGTTGTCGGTGATGATGACGTTGGGGATCCCAAATCGGTGGATGATGTCAGTGAAGAAAAGGACGGCCTGTTCGGAGCGGATGTTGGTGATGGGTCGAGCCTCGATCCATTTGGAGAACTTGTCGATAGCCACCAGCAAGTGGGTGTACCCTCCTTTTGCCTTTTGTAGAGGCCCTACTAAGTCGAGCCCCCACACCGCAAACGGCCATGTGATGGGGATCATCTGAAGAGCGTGGGCGGGCAAATGGGTCTGTTTGGCGTAGAACTGGCACCCGTGGCATGAGTGTACGAGCTCGATGGCATCAGCTACGGCCGTCGGCCAGTAGAAGCCTTGTCATAAGGCGTTCCCTACGAGGGTCCGTGGAGCAGCATGGTGACCACAAGCCCCCGAGTGTAGGTCCTCGAGGAGTTTCCGGCCTTCTTCCACGGTGATGCAACGCTGCAAGACCCCCGTCGGGCTTCGTTGATATAGCTCGTTGTCCTCGCCGTAGATCACGTATGACTTGTTCCGTCGAGCGATACGGCGGGCCTCGGATCGATCTTCTGGCAGCTCGTAGCGGATTAGGCAGTCGAGGAACGGTGTGCGCCAGTCAAACGGTCGACCAGGCCATCGTTCCACCTCCATTACTTTAGCTGCCGTCAATAGTGCATCGACGGTGTTGGTTTGCTGGGCAGGAGCGGCATCAATGCCAGCCCCCGAGCCTAAGTCGACTGATGGCTCGTGGAGATCTCTTGAGAACGCGTCAGGTGGTACCGTGCCTCGGGTTGACACGATCTTGGCGAGTTCATCGGCCGCCTCGTTGTAGCTTCGAGCGATGTGGATGAGCTCGAGGCCATGGAATTTGTCCTCGAGTCGACGGACTTCCTTGCAGTACGCCTCCATTTTCGGGTCGTAGCAGTTTGAGGTCTTCATCACTTGGTCGATGACGAGTTGGGAGTCGCCTCGGACGTCAAGGCGTCGGACTCCTAGCTCGATGGCGATCTTGAGACCGTTGACAAGGGCCTCGTATTCTGCGACGTTGTTGGATGCGGCAAAGTGAATTCTGATGATGTACCTCATATGAACGCCCAGGGGTGAGATGAACAGCAGGCCGGCCCCAGCTCCCGTCTTCATGAAAGACCCGTCGAAGTACATCGTCCACAGCTCCGACTGGACCTGAGTTGGGGGGAGTTGGGAGTCTGTCCATTCCACGATGAAATCCACCAGGGCCTGTGACTTGATAGCCTTACGGGGCGCATAAGTGAGAGTCTCACTCATGAGCTCGACCGACCGTTTGGCTATTCTTCCTGTGGTCTCCCTATTTTGGATTATCTCGCCCAAGGGGAAGGACGAGACCACCGTGATGGGGTGGCCGAGGAAATAGTGTTGCAGCTTGCGTCGGGCGAGGATTATAGCGTATATTAGCTCGCTGATGAAATAGACCGATCTCGGGACTGGCAACGCATGCCCCTCCTCCTGCCTCTCGACGACCACAGCTGCACTGACGACCTGAGTCTTTGAGGCAACGTAAAGGAGCAGTGGTTCTGCAGGTTGAGGCGGGACCAGGACCGGTGCTGAAGTCAGCGTTTTCTTCAAGTTTTTGAGGGCGTCCTCGGCCTCGGGAGTCCAAGAGAAACGCTCGACTTTCTTTAGGAGCCGATACAATGGTAACGCCTTTTCTCCTAACCTCGAGATGAAGCGGCTCAGTGCCGCTAGGCATCCCGTGACTCTCTGCACGCCCTTGACATCTCGGATCGGCCCCATTCTTGTGATGGCCAAGACTTTCTCGGGGTTGGCCTCGATGCCACGCTGGGAAACAATGTAACCTAGGAGCATGCCTCGAGGCACGCCGAAAACGCATTTCTCGAGATTGAGCTTGATCTGGTTGGCGCGTAAGCAGCTGAAAGCGATCTCGAGATCCTAGATCAGGTCTCCTCGCTGCTTTGATTTGACGACGATGTCATCGACATAGGCCACGACCGTCGACCCTATGTGCTTGCCAAACACGTGGAGCATGCAGCGTTGATACGTAGCTCCCGCATTTCGAAGCTCAAATGGCATGGTCACATAACAATACATCCCAAAAGGTGTGATAAAAGACGTCGCGAGCTGGTCGGACTCTTTCATTTTTATTTGGTGGTAACCAGAATATGCATCAAGGAAAGCAAAGGTTTCACATCCCGCAGTAGAATCAACAATTTGATGAATACGTGGTAAAGGAAAAGGAACTTTCGGACATGCTTTATTTAAACTCGTATAATCGACACACATCCTCATTTTCCCATTCTTTTTCTTAACTAGTACAGGGTTCGCTAACCAGTCGGGATGATGAACCTCCTTGATGAATCCGGCCGTCAAAAGCTTGTGGATCTCCTCGCCAATGATCTTGCGCTTCTCCTCGTCAAATCGGCGCAACCGTTGCTTCACTGGCTTGGAACCGGCTCGAATTTCCAAGGAGTGCTCGGCGACTTCCCTCGGTATGCCTAGCATGTCCGAGGGGCTCCATGCAAACATGTCGGTGTTTGCACGGAGAAAGTCGATGAGCACAGCTTCCTATTTGGGGTCGAGGTCGGCACTGATCGTCAGCACCTTACCGTCGGAGTTGTTAGGGTCGAGTGGGATCTTCTTGGTTCCTTCTGCTGGCTCGAAGCTGCCTGCGTGGCGCTTGGGCTCTGGAGCCTCAGCGGCCAGGGCCTCGAGCTTTGCGACGAGCTCGGTGGAGTTCTCGACCGCCTCCCCATACTCGACGCACTCGACGTCGCACTCGTAAGCGTGCTCGAAGGAGGAGCTGACGGTGATGACGCCTTTGGGACTAGGCATCTTCAGCTTCAAGTAGGTATAGTTGGGTATAGCCATGAACTTGGCATAGCCCGGGCGCCCGATGATGGCGTGGTACGTGCCCCGGAACCCGACCACCTCAAAGGTGAGGGTTTCCTTCCTGAAGTTGGCCGCCGTGCCAAAGCAGACCGGTAAGTCGATTCGACCCACTGGCAGTGCCTTTTTCCCTGGCACGACGCCATGGAAACCGCCGGCGCTTGGTTGGAGTCGTCCCCTGTCGATGCCGAGGAGGTCGAGGGTCTCGAGGTAGATGATGTTGAGGCTGCTGCCGCCATCCATTAGCACCTTTGAAAGCCGGGTGTTGACGATGATGGGGTCGACGACGAGCGGGTAGACGCCTGGGGCGACTACCTTGTCCGGGTGGTCCTCTCGATCGAAAGTGATGGGAGTGCTTGACCAGCTGAGGTACTGGGGCACCGCCATTCTCGCCGTGAAGACCTCACGTCGTTCCCTTTTGCGCTGCCTTGTGGTCAACTGCATCGAGGGCCCTCCATAGATCATGTCGCAGTCGTGGACGGCTGGGAAGCCGTCGTCATTTTTGTTGTCCTCCTTGTTGCCGCCCTTCTCCTTCTTTGAGTCGTCACGCGCATCCTTTTTGAACCCCAGACCGTCGAAATGCTTTTTCAGCATACGACAGTCCTTGAGCTTGTGGTTGGCGCCTGCCTTATGGTAAGGGCATGGCTCTTCTAGCATCTTGTCGAAAATGCCTCCATCTGGAGGGCCTCGAGGCCTCTTGCGTTCCATGACGGTGACGAGATCATCGTCGAGGTCTTCTTGCTTGAACTGCCGCGCTTTTCTCGGAAACCTTCCACCCTAGGGATTATACGACCAACACAAGCATTACTTCACAACATAAGCTCACTTTACTTCCCTAAGCACAAGCAATCAAAATGAACTTGTTTTAAGTTGATGCATAATAATGTGCTTAACAAATATGCGATGCAATGCTCATGATGACATGATCCAGTTTTAGTAACCGTAACATCTGGAATCTTACATGCACGGTATGCACCTAATGCACCATAGGCTTAGAAACAGTTGTGGAAGTACCCGATGGTACTCTTTGGAGACAGTGTTAGTTTCGGTGCAAGAAAGGTGCACGGTTTGCGCCTAATGCATGATAGGCTAAGAAACAATTTTGGACGCACCCAATGGTATTCCTAGGTAAAGGGGCACAAGTGAAAGCTTGGTTTGATTTCTTTGGAGATAGTGCTAATCTTGATGCAAGATAGGTGTACGGTTTGCATGGGACATACCATATGCTTGAAAATTGATTTGGATGCACGTGATGGAACTCCTAGATGACGTGTGTCATATGGAATCATGCTTCATCTGTTTGGAGATAGTGTTAGTTTCAGTGCAAGATAGGTGCACGGTTTATGCCTAATGCACCATAGCCTAAGAAACCAATTTGGACGCACCCGATTGTACTCCTAGCTGAAGAGGCTCAAGTGGAAGCTCGGTTTGGTTTGTTTGGTGATAGTGCTAATCTTGACGCAAGATAGATGCATGGTTTGCATGGACATACCATATGCTTAGAAATCAATTTGGACGCACCCGATAGAACTCCTAGATGATGTGTGTCATATGAAATCTCACTTTGATCCGTTTGGAGATAGTGTTAGTTTTGGTGCAAGATAGGTGCACGGTGTGCGCCTAATGCACCATAGGCTAAGAAATAGTTGTGGAAGCACCCGATTGTACTCCTAGGTGAAGAGGCTCAAGTGAAAGCTCGGTAAGATCTGTTTGGAGATAGTGCTAATCTTCATGTAAGATAGGTGCAAGGTTTGTATGGAACATACCATATGCTTGAAAATCAATTTACACGCACCTGATAGAACTCCTAGATGGTGTGTGTCATCTAATATCGCTTTGGTCTGTTTGGAGATAGTGTTAGTTTTGGTGCAAGATAGGTGCATGGTTTGTGCCTGATGCACCATACTCTAAGAAACTATTTTGGATGCACTTGATGGTACTCCTAGCTGAAGAGGCTCAAGAGGAAGCTCGATTCTGTCTATTTGGAGATAGTGCTAATCTTGATGCAAGATAGTTGCAAGGTTTGCATGGAACGTATCATATGCTCAGAATTCAATTTGGACGCACGCGATGGAACTCCTAGCTAAAGAGGCTCAAGTGGAAGCTTGGTTCGGTCTGTTTGGAGATAGTCTTAATCTTGATGCAAGATAGGTGCACAGTTTGCATGGGACATACCATATGCTTGAAAATCAATTTGGATGCACATGATGGAACTCCTAGATGACGTGTGTCGTATGGAATCTCACTTTGTCCGTTTGGAGACAATATTAGTTTCGGTGCAAGATAGGTGCAGAGTTTATGCCTAATGCACCATAGCCTAAGAAACCATTTTGGGCGCACCTGTTGGTACTCCTAGATGAAGAGGCTCTAGTGGAAGCTTGGTTCGGTCTGTTGGAGACACTACTAATTTTGATGCAAGATAGGTGCACGATTTGCATGGAACGTACCATATGCTCATAAATCAATTTGGACGCACCCGATTGAACTCTGAGATGACGTGTGTCATATGGAATCTCGCTTTGGTCTATTTGGAGACAGTGTTAGTTTTGGTGCAAGATAGGTGCAGAGTTTGCGCCTAATGCACCATAATCTAAGAAACCATTTTGGACGCACCTGTTGGTACTCCTAGGTGAAGACGCTCAAGTGGAAGCTTGGTCCTGTCTGTTTGGAGATAATGCAAATCTTGATGCAAGATACTTGCACAATTTGCATGGAACGTGCCATATGCAAAGAAATCAACTTGGACGCACCCGATGGAACTACTAGATGACGTGTGTCATATGGAATCTCGCTTCGATCCACTTGGAGTCAGGGTTAGTTTCTGTGCAAGATTGGTGCACAGTTTGCGCCTAATGCACCCTAGGTGAAGAGGACCAAGTGGAAGCTTGGTTTGGTCTGTTTGGAGATACTACTAATCTTGATGCAAGATAGGTGCACAGTTTACAGGGAACGTACCATATGCTTAGAAATCAATTTAGACGCAAACGATGGAACTCCTAGATGATGTGTATGGAATCTCGGTTTCATCCATTTGGCGACAGTGTTAGTTCCGGTGCAAGATAGGTGCACACTTTGCGCCTAATGCACCATAGTCTAAACAACCATTTTGGACGCACCTGTTGGTACTCCTAGGTGATGAGACTCAAGTGGAAGATCGGTTCGATCTGTTTGGAGATAGTGCTAATCTTGATGCAAGATAGGTGCACAGTTTGCATGGAACGTACCATATGCTCGAAAATCAATTTGGATGCACCCGATGGAACTCCAAGATGACGTGTGTGATATGGAATCTCACTTCGGTCCGTTTGGAGACATTGTTAGTTTTGGTGCGAGATAGGTGTGCAGTTTGTGCCTAATGCACCATAGCCTAAGAAACCATTTTGGACACACCTGTTTGGTACTCCTAGGTGAAGAGGCTCAACTAGAAGCTTGGGTTCGGTCTGTTTGGAGATAATGCTGATCTTGATGCAAAATAGATGCATGGTTTGCATGGAACGCACCATATGCTCAGAAATCAATTTGGACACACCTGATGGAACTCCAAGATGTCATGTGTCATATGTAATCTCTCTTTGGTCTGTTTGGAGATAGTGTTTGTTTTGGTTCAAGATAGCTGCAAAGTTTTCTGCCTAATGCACCATACACTAACAAACCATTTTGGAAGCACCCGATTGTACTTCCAAGTCGATGCCCGGTTCGGTCTGTTTGGAGATAGTGCTAATCTTGATGCAAGATAGGTGCACTATTTGCATGGAACATACCAAATGCTTGGAAATCAATCTGGACGCACATGATGGAACTCCTAGATGATGTGTGTCATTTGATATCTTGCTTTGGTCTTTTTGGAGATAGTGTTAGTTGTGCAAGATAGGTGCGCGGTTTGTGCCTAATACACCATATCTCTAAACAGAGCGTGCATCTTTCTTGCATCAAGATTAGCACTATCTCCAAATAGACCAAACTGAGCTTTCACTTGAGCCTTTTACCAAGGAGTACCATCGGGTGCGTCCAAAATGGTTTCTTAGCTTATGCTGCATTATGTGCAAACCTTGCACCTATCTTGCACCGAAACTAACACTGTCTCCAAATAGACTGAAGCAAGATTTCGTATGACACACGTCATCTAGGAGTTCCATCATGTGCGTCCAGATTGATTTCCAAGCATTTGGTTTGTTCCATGCAAACAGTGCACCTATCTTGCATCAAGATTAGCACTATCTCCAAACAGACCGAACCGAGCATCCACTTGAGCCCCTTCACCTAGGAGTACCAACATGTGCATCGAAAATGGTTACTTAGACTATGGTGCATTAGGTGCAAACTATGCACCTATCTTGCACCGAAACTAGCAATGTCTCCAAATGGACCGAAGCGAGATTCCATATGACACACGTCATCAAGGAGTTCCATCAGGTGCATCCAAATTAATTTCCAAGCATATGGTATGTTCCGTGCAAACCATGCACCTACCTTGCATAAGGATTAGCACTATCTCCAAACTGACCGAACCAAGCTTCCACTTGAGCCTCTTCACCCAGTAGTACCAAATAGTGCGTCCAAAATGGTTTCTTAGAATATGGTGCATTAGGCGCAAACTTTGCACCTATCTTGCACTAAAACTTACAATGTCTACAAACGGACCGAACCAAGATTCCAAATAACACACGTCATCTAAGAGTTCCATTGGGTGCGTCCAAATTGATTTCTAAGCATATGGTATGTTCCTTGCAAATCATGCACCTATCTTGCAACAAGATTAGCACTATCTCCAAACATAACAAACCGAGCTTCCACTTGAGCCTCTTCACCGAAGTACCAATAGGTGCTTCCAAAATGGTTTCTTAGACTATGGTGCATTAGGCGCAAACCATGCACATATCTTGCACAAAAACTAACACTACTTCTAAACAGACCAAAGTGTGATTCCATATGACACACGTCATCAAGGAGTTCCATCGGGAGCATTCAAATTGATTTCCAAGCATATGGTATGTTCCATGCAAACCGTGCACCTATCTTGCATCAAGATTAGCACTATCTCCAAACAGACCGAACCGAGCTTCCACTTGAGCTTCTTCATCTAGGAGTACGAACAGGTGCGTCCAAAATGGTTTCTTAGACTATGGTGCATTAGGCACAAACTATGCACCTATCTTGCACCAAAACTAACATTGTCTGCAAACAGACTGAAGCGAGATTCCATATGACACACGTCATCTAGGAGTTCCATTGGGTGCGTCCAAATTGATTTCATAACATATGGTACGTTCCATGCAAACTGTGCAACTATCTTGCATCAAGATTAGCACTATATCCGAACAGACCAAATCGAGCCTCCACTTGAGCCTCTTCAACTACGAGTACCATCGGGTGCGTCTAAAATGGTTTCTTAGCCAATGGTGCATTAGGCGTAAACCGTGCACATATCTTCTACCAAAACTAACACTATCTCTAAACGAACCGATGCAAGATTCCATATGACACACATCATCAAGCAGTTATATCAGGTGCGTCCTAATTGATTTATGAGCATATTGTATGTTCCATGGAAACCATGCATCTATCTTGCATCAAGATTAGCACTATCTCCAAACACACCAAACCGAGCTTTCACTTGAGCCCCTTGACCTAGGAGTAGCATCAGGTGCGAACAAAATGGTTTCTTATCCTATTGTGCATTAGGTGCAAACCGTGCACCTATCTTGCACCGAAACTAACACTGTCTCTAAACGGACCGAAGTGAGATTCCATATGGCACATGTCATCTAGGAGTTCCATCTGGTGCGTCCAAATTGATTTCTAAGCATATGGTGCACCTGTCTTGCATCAAGATTAGCACTATCTCTAAATAGACCGAACCGAACCTCCACTTGAGCCTCTTCACCTAGGAGTACCAGCAGGTTCTTCCAAAATGGTTTCTTAGACTTTGGTGCATTAGGTGCAAACCGTGCACATATCTTGTACCAAAACTAATACTGTCTCTAAGCACACCAAAGCGAGATTCCATATGACACACGTCATCAAGGAGTTCTATCGGGTGTGTCCAAATTAATTTCTAAGCATATGGTACGTTCCATGCAGACCGTGCATCTATCTTGCATCAAGATTAGCACTATCTCCAAATAGACCAAACTGAGCTTTCACTTGAGCCTTTTACCAAGGAGTACCATCGGGTGCGTCCAAATTGATTTCTTAACATATGGTACGCTGCATGCAAACTATGCAACTATCTTGCATCAAGATTTGCACTATATCCGAACAGACCAAATCGAGCCTCCACTTGAGCCTCTTAAACTACGAGTACCATCGGGTGCGTCTAAAATGGTTTCTCTGCCTATGATGCATTAGGCGTAAACCGTGCACATATCTTCTACCAAAACTAACACTTTCTCTAAACGAACCGAAGCAAGATTCCATATGACACACATCATCAAGGAGTTATATCAGGTGTGTCCTAATTGATTTATGAGCATATTGTATGTTCCATGGAAACCATGCATCTATCTTGCATCAAGATTAGCACTATCTCCAAACAGACCAAACCGAGCTTTCACTTGAGCCCCTTGACCTAGGAGTAGCATCAGGTGCGAACAAAATGGTTTCTTATCCTATTGTGCATTAGGTGCAAACTGTGCACCTATCTTGCACCGAAACTAACACTGTCTCTAAACGGACCGAAGTGAGATTCCATATGGCACATGTCATCTAGGAGTTCCATCTGGTGCGTCCAAATTGATTTCTAAGCATATGGTGCACCTGTCTTGCATCAAGATTAGCACTATCTCTAAACAGACCGAACCGAGCCTCCACTTGAGCCTCTTCACCTAGGAGTACCAACAGGTGCTTCCAAAATGGTTTCTTAGACTTTGGTGCATTAGGTGCAAACCGTGCACATATCTTGTACCGAAACTAATACTGTCTCTAAGCACACCAAAGCGAGATTCCATATGACACACATCATCAACGAGTTCTATCGGGTGTGTCCAAATTAATTTCTAAGCATATGGTACGTGCCATGCAGACCGTGCATCTATCTTGCATCAAGATTAGCACTATCTCCGAATAGACCAAACTGAGCTTTCACTTGAGCCTTTTACCAAGGAGTACCATCGGGTGCGTCCAAATTGATTTCTTAACATATGTTACGCTGCATGCAAACTGTGCAACTATCTTGCATCAAGATTTGCACTATATACGAACAGACCAAATCGAGCCTCCACTTGAGCCTCTTCAACTACGAGTACCATCTGGTGCATCTAAAATGGTTTCTTTGCCTATGGTGCATTACGCGTAAACCTTGCACATATCTTCTACCAAAACTAACACTGTCTCTAAACAAACCGAAGCAAGATTCCATATGACACAAATCATCAAGGAGTTATATCAGGTGCGTCCTAATTGGTTTCTGAGCATATCGTATGTTCCAAAGAGACCAAATCGAGCATTCACTTGAGCCCCTTGACCTAGGAGTACCATCGGGTGTGTCCAAAATGGTTTCTTATCCTATGGTAGGTGCAAACTGTGCACCTATAATGCACTGAAAATAACACTATCTCTAAACGGACCGAAGTGAGATTCCATATGACACATGTCATCTAGGAGTTCCATCTGGTGCGTCCAAATTGATTTCTGAGCATATGGTATGTTCCATACAAATTGTGCACCTATCTTGCATCCAAATTAGCACTATTTCTAAACAGACCGAACCGAGTATCCACTTGAGCCTCTTCACCTAGGAGTAGCAATAGGTACTTCCAAAATGGTTTCTTAGACTTTGGTACATTAGGCGCAAACCGTGCACATATCTTGCACCGAAACTAATACTATCTCTAAGCACACCAAAGCGAGATTCCATATGACACACGTCATGAAGGAGTTCTATCAGATGTGTCCAAATTAATTTCTAAGCATATGGTACGTTCCATGCAGACCGTGCATCTATCTTGCATCAAGATTAGCACTATCTCCAAATAGACCAAACTGAGCTTTCACTTGAGCCTTTTACCAAGGAGTACCATCGGGTGCGTCCAAAATGGTTTCTTAGCCTATGCTGCATTATATGCAAACCTTGCACCTATCTTGCACCGAAACTAACAATGTCTCCAAATGGACCGAACCGAGATTCCATATGACACACGTCATCAAGGAGTTCCATCGGGTGCATCCAAATTGATTTCCAAGCATATGGTATGTTCCATGCAAACCACGCACCTACCTTGCATAAGGATTAGCACCATCTCCAAACTGACCGAACCAAGCTTCCACTTGAGCCTCTTCACCCAGGAGTACCAACTTGTGCGTCCAAAATGGTTTTTTAGACTATGGTGCATTAGGCGCAAACTGTGCACCTATCTTGCACTAAAACTTACAATGTCTACAAACGGACCGAAGCAAGATTCCATATGACACACGTCAACTAGGAGTTCCATTGGGTGCATCCAAATTGATTCTAAGCATATGGTATGTTCCTTGCGAATCATGCACCTATCTTGCATCAGATTAGCACTATCTCCAAATAGATCAAACTGAGCTTCCACTTGAGCCTCTTCATCGAAGTACCAACAGGTGCTTCTAAAATGGTTTCTTAGAGTATGGTGCATTAGGCGCAAACCATGCACATATCTTGCACCGAAACTAACACTGTTTCTAAACAGACCAAATGAGATTCCATATGACACACGTCATCAAGGAGTTCCATCGGGTGCATCCAAATTGATTTCCAAGCATATGGTATGTTCCATGCAAACGTGCACCTATCTTGCATCAAGATTAGCACTATCTCCAAACAGACCGAACCGAGCTTCCACTTGAGCCTCTTCATTTAGGAGTACAAATAGGTGTGTCAAAAAATGGATTCTTAGAATATGGTGCATTAGGCACAAACAATGCACCTATGTTGCACCGAAACTAACATTGTCTCCAAACAGACCGAAGAGAGAATCCATATGACACACGTCCTCTAGGAGTTCCATTGGGTGCGTCCAAATTTATTTCTTAACATATGGTACGCTGCATGCAAACTGTGCAACTATCTTGGATCAAGATTAGCACTATATCCGAACAGACCAAATCGAGCCTCCACTTGAGCCTCTTCAAGTTCGAGTACCATCGGGTGCGTCTAAAATGGTTTCTTAGCCTATGGTGCTTTAGGCATAAACTGTGCACATATCTTCTACCAAAACTTACATTGTCTCTAAACTAACATGGAGTTATATCAGGTGCGTCCTAATTGGTTTCTGAGCATATCGTATGTTCCATGCAAACTGTGCATCTATCTTGCATCAAGATTAGCACTATCTCCAAAGAGACCAAATCGAGCTTTCACTTGAGCCCCTTGACCTAGGAGTACCATCGGGTGTGTCCAAAATGGTCTCTTATCCTAGGGTAGGTGCAAACTGTGCACCTATCTTGCATTGAAAATAACACTTGTCGAGGGTATCAGTAAGGGGTACCCTAACTGATGGACATAATGAGATTACCCGCACACAGATCGAGGCCCTCAACTCGACGATCTAATAAGCCGTGCGGTCATCGACGACCGCAGCCTCGAAGACGGAAAAGACGTCGAGCGAAGCACTCATGGGGCGAGCGCTAACTACCGTCGAATACGGAAATAGGCCGAGCGAACCGGAGGCGTCGAGCGCAAGGACGCCGTCCGCCGCCTGACGCGCGCACGAGAACCAGGGCATTTAATGCGCCTGGCGCTTTCCCACCCATCGTGATAGGGAACGGGAACCCGTCCCATCATCCTTTTTGCAGCTTTCCCCACCAAACGACCCAGAGTGTACCAGGACGCAGAAAGTAGGGATGGAGTGCCTAATCGGGACCCCCTCGAGACATCCAAGGTCAACGCTTTGGACAACAAGGCATTGCACGGCATCTGACCCTCGACCAGGCAGGGTTCCTTCTCGGAAAAGAGTTGGGCGTCGACTGACAATATCGCAACTACTCCGCCGAATCCGCCGCCATACCGTACAGGCGTGCGACCGATGAACCAGCCCAAGACGGCGCGCAGAGCAGGATACAGGGGCACGCGTAATCATCATCAAGCTACCGAGACGGGACGGCTCGAGACCACGCCGGTACGGAGGCCTCGAGTAGGTCAGCGCGCCATGCCTCTATCGACCCCTACTCTGACACCTATACATGTACCCTAGGTCTCTCCTTGGAGCTATAAAAGCGGAGACCCGAGAATAGACATAGACGACCACACAACACTCCATCCATACGCGGTAGAATTCCCATACTCCATTTCGCTCCATACCACGCTTGTATTCGCCCCTGTACAAGCACTTAGGTGCAAAATAATACAAACTCTCCCCCCCGCTGGACGTAGGGCCTTCTCTTGCCCGAACCAGGATAAATCTTTGTGTATCTTTTTTCATCACCATCTGGAAAAGGGATCATGCATACAAATTTACTCGTTGGTGTGACCCCCCGTGGGGAAAACACCGACAGTTGGCGCGCCAGGTAGGGGTCCTGCGTGTTTTTCATCGATTTCCCACTTCTTTCCAGATGGCCACTCTTGTCTCGCCGATTCCGCGCTCCACGGTGATTTGGTTTGGGAGCCTTGAGTTCATGTCGACTGGCTCCGGCTACGACATGATCTTGCTCTCAATCAGAGGACCGGGAGGAGCCCGCGTTGCGCCAATACGAACGAGGGCCCCGAGACGCCCTCGACATCACGCCTCCCCGCCTAAGAAGAGGCGTGGGCAGCACCATCGTCACCCCTCTGCCTCGTCACGACCGGCTGTTCGTGTTAGGCAGGAGGAGGCACAGGAGCCGGCCGCGCCGCGTACCGGAATCGTGGGCATGTCGGCCCAACACCATGCGACGACAAGAGGTGACGCGCCCCGAGCGCTCTCCCCCACCGCTAGGTTGCTTCCACATGGGTTGTTCACCCCAAGAAGGGCATTGCCATTCGGGTTGGACAACGCCGCAACGTCGCTCGCCAGGGCGATATGCCCAAACGCCCAAACGTATGTGGAAAGACCAAGGGTCCTCCCACATGACTCTGAAGCACGGTCGCCGACGTCCGAGCTCCCAGACCTCTCCCGGGTACGAGGCCTCCGCCGCCTAGGCCCTGGACGATACACGATCACCTCGCTCAGGCAGCGGCTGCTGGAGGAAGGACATGGATGTTACTACGCCGCCGAGCCGGACTCCGACTCCGAGACCGATAGCTACGACCCTACAAGGGAATGCTATCACATCGACGGGGCGGTAGAAACTACCGACGAGACGCAGGATGCGGCTGCTGGCGGTCGAGCCCCTGCGGCAAGAGAAGATCCCAGGATGCCTGGGAACGACGGACAGGTCGACCCGCTTCCACAGGAAGATAGGGCCGCACAACTCGCGCAGTTACGAGAGCTCAAGACCAAGCTTGACGAGGATCATGAGCGCCTCATCCTGCTCGAGCAAATCCTCGAGCAAGACTTGCCCTACCCACCTGGCGGAAGTGTCCGCAGACGCGCTCGAGAGGTACACCGATAAATCGTCGCAGACGCAGAGCCAGAGCTGCCTGTCAGCCGTTTCCTTCGAGCAGGCCAGAATGTAGTAGCGGCGACAATGCTGCTGTGTAACATGCCAGAGCCATCGAACTCCCAGGCTCGACGTATTCGAGATGAGGTACAGACTCTGCTCCAGGTAGCGGCAGTTCAACCAGCCGAAAGCTCGGCTTCTCGACGATGAGGAGCTGCCACTGAAAAGCGTGATGAGCCACCCCAAAATGAAAAGGAGGTATCAGTCCATCAACTGCCACCCCCTCGTGGAAGAAAGACCACGCTCGTTCTCCCCGTCGACAATCAGCGTCGACACGACGCATGGCATGGCATCGAAGAGAATCGACGCCGCCGGCATGGGGACGCGGAAGAGCGCGGTTACAGCGCACATCGTGGCAGGAGGTACGACAGCGATGAAGACCGGATGGCCCCTGAGCCACCAGGCCCACGGGTGTTCAGCAGGGCAATCCACAGCACACCACTGCCCAGTCCGTTCCGGCCTCCGACCAGCATCGCGAAATACAACGGTGAAACCAAACCAAAGCTGTGGCTGGCAGACTTCAGGTTGGCTTGTCCGCTGGGAGGCGCTCGAGGAGACGATCGAGCCATCATCAGATAGCTACCGCTTTTCCTCTCTGATACCGCCCGTCGGTGGCTCGAGGAACTTCCAGCTAATCAGATCCACGACTGGGTCGATTTGGTTAGAGTCTTCGAGGGTAATTTCAAAGGGACCTACATACGACCCGGTAACTCGTGGGACCTCAGCAAGTGCAAACAAAAGTCAGGAGAAACTCTTCAAGAGTATGCTCGACGCTTCTCGAAGCAGCGCACTGAGCTGCCACATATCTCTGACCACGATGTCATCCTGGCCTTTGTCTCTGGTACCACCAGTCGAGACCTAGTACGGGAATTGGGCCGGAATCGCCCTCAGACCGTCGATGAGCTGATGGACGTAGTGGCAAACTACGCAGCAGGGGAGGAAGCAGTCGGTGCCTTATTCAGTTGTGAAGGAAGGAAAGGCAAGCAGCCCGCCGATGAAGATGGGACCCCCAGTCGAGGGCCCAAGAAAAACAAGAAGAAGCAGAAAGCGCGGCAGTTCAAGCAGGAAGACCTCGACGACGATCTCGTCGCCGTCACGGAATGCAAGAGGCCTCGAGGCCCTCCAGATGGAGGCATTTTCGACAAGATGCTAGAAGAGCCATGCCCTTACCATAAGGGAGGCGCCAACCACAAGCTCAAGGACTGTCGTATGCTGAAAATGTGTTTCGACGGTCTGGGGTTCAAAACGGATGCGTGTGACGACTCCAAGAAGGAAAAGGGCGGCAACAAGGAGGACAACAAAGATGATGACGGTTTCCCAGCCGTCCACAACTGCTACATGATCTATGGAGGGCCCTCGATGCAGTTGACCACAAGGCAGCGCAAGAGGGAACGACGTGAGGTCTTTGCGGTGAGAATGGCGGTGCCCCAGTACCTCAGCTGGTCGAGCACTCCCATCACTTTCGATCGAGAGGACCACCCGGACAAGGTAGTCGCCCTAGGCGTCTATCCGCTCGTCGTCGACCCCATCATCATCAACACTCAGCTTTCAAAGGTGCTGATGGACGGCGGCAGCAGCCTCAACATCATCTACCTCGAGACCCTCGACCTCCTCGGCATCGACAGGGGACGTCTCCAACCAAGCGCCGGCGGTTTCCATGGCGTCGTGCCAGGGAAAAAGGCGCTGCCAGTGAGTCGAATCAACTTGCCGGTCTGCTTTGGCACGGCGGCCAACTTCTGGAAGGAGACCCTCACCTTTGAGGTGGTCGGGTTCCGGGGCATGTACCACGCCATCATCGGGTGCCCGGGCTACACCAAGTTCATGGCTATACCCAACTATACCTACTTGAAGCTGAAGATGCCCGGTCCCAAAGGCGTCATCACCGTCAGCTCCTCCTTCGAGCACGCTTACGAGTGCGACGTCGAGTGCGTCGAGTATGGGGAGGCGGTCGAAAACTCCACCGAGCTCATCGCGAAGCTCGAGGCCCTAGCCGCTGAGGCTCCAGAGTCCAAGCGCCACGCGGGCAGCTTCGAGCCAGCAGAAGGAACCAAGAAGATCCCGCTCGACCCCAACAACTCCGACGGTAAGGTGGTGACGATCAGTGCCGACCTCGACCCCAAATAGGAAGCTGTGCTCGTCGACTTTCTCCGTGCAAACGCCGACATGTTTGCATGGAGTCCCTCGGACATGCCAGGCATACCGAGGGAAGTCGCCGAGCACTCCTTGGAAATTCGAGCTAGTTCCAAGCCAGTGAAGCAACGGTTGCGCCGATTCGACGAGGAGAAGCGCAAGATCATTGGCGAGGAGATCCACAAGCTTTTGACGGCCGGATTCATCAAGGAGGTTCACCATCTCGACTGGTTAGCAAACCCTGTACTAGTAAAGAAAAAGAATGGGAAAATGAGGATGTGTGTCGATTATACGAGTTTAAATAAAGCATGTCTGAAAGTTCCTTTTCCTTTACCACGTATTGATAAAATTGTTGATTCTACTGCGGGATGTGAAACCCTTTCTTTCGTTGATGCATATTCTGGTTACCACCAAATAAAAATGAAAGAGTCCGACCAGCTCGCGACGTCTTTTATCACACCTTTTGGGATGTATTGTTATGTAACCATGCCGTTTGGGCTTCAAAACGCGGGAGCTACGTATCAACGCTGCATGCTCCATGTGTTTGGCAAGCACATAGGGTCGACGGTCGAGGCCTATGTCGACGACATCGCCGTCAAATCAAAGCAGCGAGGAGACCTGATCCAGGATCTCGAGATCGCTTTCAGCTGCTTACGCGCCAATCAGATCAATCTCAATCCCGATAAATGCGTTTTCGGCGTGCCTTGAGGCATGCTTCTGGGTTACATTGTTTCCCAGTGAGGCATCGAAGCCAACCCCGAGAAAGTCTCGGCCATCATGAGAATGGGGCCGATTCGAGACTTCAAGGGCGTGCAGAGAGTCACGGGATGCCTAGCGGCGCTGAGCCGTTTCATCTCAAGGTTAGGAGAAAAGGCGTTACCATTATATCGGCTCCTGAAGAAAGTCGAGCGTTTCTCTTAGACTCCTGAGGCTGAGGAAGCCCTCGAAAACTTGAAGAAAACGCTGACTTCGGCGTCGGTCCTGGTCCCGCCTCAACCTGCAGAACCACTGCTCCTTTACGTTGCCTCAACGACTCAGGTCGTCAGTGCAGCTGTGGTTGTCGAGAGGCAGGAGGAAGGGCATGCGTTGCCAGTCCAGAGACCGGTCTATTTCATCAGTGAGGTGCTCTCGGAGACCAAGACGCGTTACCCTCAAATCCAGAAGCTAATATACGCCGTAATCCTCGCCCGACGCAAGCTGCAACACTATTTCCTTGGACACCCCATCACGGTGGTCTCGTCCTTCCCCTTGGGCGAGATAATCCAAAATAGGGAGGCCACGGGAAGAATAGCCAGATGGTCGGTCGAGCTCATGAGTGAGACTCTCACTTATGCGCCCCGTAAAGCCATCAAGTCACAAGCCCTGGTGGATTTTGTCGCGGAATGGGCAGACTCCCAACTCCCCCCAACTCAGGTTCAGTCGGAGCTGTGGACGATGTACTTCGACGGGTCTCTCACGAAGACAGGGGCTGGGGCCGACCTACTGTTCATCTCGCCCCTGGGCGTTCATATGAGGTACATCATCAGAATTCACTTTGCCGCATCCAACAACGTCGCAGAATACGAGGCCCTCGTCAACGGTCTCAAGATTGCCATCGAGCTAGGAGTCCGACGCCTTGACGTCCGATGCGACTCCCAACTCGTCATCGACCAAGTGATGAAGACCTCAAACTACCATGACCCGAAAATGGAGGCGTACTGCAAGGAAGTTCGTCGACTTGAGGACAAATTCCATGGCCTTGAGCTCATCCACATCGCCCGACGCCACAACGAGGTGGCCGACGAACTCGCCAAGATCGCGTCAACCCGAGGCATGGTACCACCTGAAGCATTCTCAAGAGATCTTCACGAGCCATCCATCGATTTGGGCTCGGGGGCTGGCGTCGATGCCGCTCCCGCCCAGCAAACCGACGCCGTCGACGCACTACTAACGGCAGCTGAGGTAATGGAGGTAGAACAACGGCCCGGTCGACCGTTCGACTGGCGCACACCGTTCCTCGACTGCCTAATCCGCTGCGAGCTGCCTGAAGACTGATCCGAGGCCCGCCGTATCGCAAGACAGGCCAAGTCCTATGTGATCTACGGCAAGGACAATGAGCTATATCGACGAAGCCCGACGGGGGTCTTGCAGCGTTGCATCACCGTGGAAGAAGGCCGGAAACTCCTCGAGGACCTACACTCGGGGGCTTGTGGCCACCATGCTGCTCCACGGACCCTCGTAGGGAACGCCTTCCGACAAGGCTTCTACTAGCCAACGGCCGTAGCTGATGCCATCGAGCTCGTACGCTCATGCCACGGGTGCCAATTCTACGCTAAACAGACTCATTTGCCCGCCCACGCTCTTTAGATGATCCCCATCACATGGCCGTTTGCTGGTGGCTATCGACAAGTTCTCCAAATGGATCGAGGCTCGACCCATCACCAACATCCGCTCCGAACAGGCCGTCCTTTTCTTCACCGACATCATCCACCGGTTTGGGATCCCCAACGTCATCATCACCGACAACGGCACTCAGTTCATGGGCAAGAAGTTCTTGGACTTCTGCGATCAGCATCACATCCGTGTGAACTGGTTCGCAGTGGCCCATCCTCAAACTAACGGCCAGGTCGAGCGGCGGCATGATTTTGCAGGGGCTCAAACCGAGGATCTACAATCGCTTGAAAAAATTCAGCAAGAAGTGGGTCGAGGAGCTTTCCTCGGTCTTATGGAGCCTAAGGACGACGCCAAGCAGGGCTACGAAATACACACCATTCTTCATGGTCTACGGCTCTGAGGCTATTCTTCCAACAGACCTCGAGTATGGGTCCCCTCGACTCAAAGCGTACAATGAACAATCAAATAAAGAATCTCAAGAAAACACGGTTGACCAACTCGAAGAAGCTCGAGACATGGCCCTCATCAACTCTGCTAGATACCAGCAGAAACTTCGACGCTACCACGACAAGCATGTGCGCAGGAGGGACTTGAACGTGGGAGACCTCGTTCTACGATGGCGACAAAGCAACCAAGGACGCCACAAGCTGACCCCACCATGGGAGGGCCCATACGTGGTGGCCGAGGTCTTGAAGCTAGGGACATACAAGCTTGCGGACGAAAAGGGGGCGATCTTCACCAACGCATGGAACATCGAACAGCTACGTCGATTCTACCCCTAGAATTTCAAAGCTTTATGTTCCTACGTACGCTTTGTACCAAGGCCTTGTAAATGAATGTATGAATAAAAAAAGTCTTTCCCTCGAGCGATTCACTTTTTCACAAGTCTCAACCATAGAAGGGAGTATCGACCACGACCCATCATAGTCGACACTCCCTCGGGGGCTAGCAAGGGGGCAACCCCCCCAAGTGTCGAAAAAATCTAGCAATCTCTTCATTCCTGTCAGTAATCTCACACAGTTGAGTAGTAAAGGTACCTCGAGCCCCTTAAGGGCCGAGAAACGACGAGCCTGAGAATTCCTACGCCCCCAGGCTATGGAAACTCTACTCGCCTCCTCACCCTTGAGGCAATCAAGACCGCCTCGAACGAAAGACTATGTGAGAAAAAACAAACATAGGCGCAAAAAGGAATAAAAAGAAGCCTCGAGAGAAAAGACAGACAAACACATAAAATCACTGTATCACTTGAAAACAAGATTAACAAAGTACTATACAAGGGGCCCCAGGCACCCTAAACAGGCTCGCAGGCCTTAATCCACAGCATGGTCCTCACCACCCTCGCCTGCGCCCGAGCTAGTCTCAGGAGGAAGCACCTCAGGCTCAAATAGCTTGGCCAGCCTCTCTCCAGGAACCTCCGCGTCGTCGATCAAGGCGTGAAGCCTCTCTTCGTTCTCCGCGTCGGTCTTGGAGATGTCGTTGACGAAGCCGTGGGACACCACCTCCATGTCGTAGGAGAAGCCTGAGCAGACAACCGCCATCGCCCGCTTCACCCCGATGTGGAGGGCATTCCGCACCTGATCTCTCAGCGTCGCGCCTAGGTAGCACAGCTGGTCAACCAGTGCGTCGCCTCGAGCGTCCTCCTTCGACTCGTCCATGGGCTCGATCTCCCAAGAGGTCGAAAGATCGCTTATCGCCATCCGCACTCGACGGTTCAAAGCAACCTCCGCCTCGAGCTAGGCCTTAGCATTGCGGGCCTCGACTTGGGCGGCCAAGAGTTCGTCCTTAAGCCCTGTGAATGCCAACGCAAAAAACTTTAGAAAAAACCAAGCACACCTTGAAAAGGAAATCCGACAATAGAAACGTACCACGGATGCTCTCCTCCAGGGCCGTGTTCTCGCCAACCAACTTGGTATTGGCCATCTCGATCTCTCTGTTGGAGCGTGCCAGCTCAGTGTTGGTGACTCGAAGATCCTCGATCGCCTTGCCGGCCTGAGCAACAGCCCCACTCTTCTCCAACAGCTCCCCCTTCAGACGGTTGACGTTCGTCAGAGAGGCTGCGGGATCGAGCCCGCTCCGCCTCGAGGTCTTCGAGGGCCTTCTTCTTCGCTTCCTCCATGGCCCCCCTGGCGACCTCGCTGTCCATGTACGCCACCTTCATCCTTTGAAAGGAGTCTCGGAGGGAGTCCAGGTCGGTCTTGAGAAGGCCCTTCTCCTTGTCCAAGTCAACAATGACGTTCTTGTAGGACAGGGCCTCCTCCCGGGCTTTGGATGCGGCCTCCTCGACCGTCAGAGCCCGCTCCCGTAGCAACGTCGTCTCCTCCACCGCCTTTCTTGAGGCCTCTCGAGCCTCGACCAAGGCAGCCTCCCTCGCCTTCTTCTCCTCCTCGAGCGCTATGAGATCTTTATAAGCCTTAAGGAGCTTTTCCTGCGACTCGAGGAGTTGGTCCTTGAGGACGGGGAGCTGCTCCCAGCCACCTCTTGTGGCGTGAATGAAGCTCGACTTGATACGAGAGGTCTCTTTCATATCCGGCGAGCCGGTGGTCGAACGATTAGAACACGAAACCAAAGGATCTATGAGGACGAAGGGCTAAAAAATACTTACGAAGTAGGCCCGCCTGAGCCCGTTGTTGATGACATCTAACAGGAGCCCCACCACGTGCTTCATCCAAAGGCGGAGCTCCTCGACGTGTTCCCATTTCTCCGCCTCCTTCCTATCGTCCAGGAAGATGTTGGGCTCGGACGGATCGGTGGAAGCCCGGATGCGGATCCGATCAGGGCACCAGTTCTCCATCTCCCGGTCGGCCTGCGCCTTGACGCCACGAATAAGGTCCTCGACGGCCTCGAGGGATCCCCCATGGCGTAGGAACAAGTCGACGAGGGAAGGGAACCGCCCGTCGTCGTCCACCATCTTCCAGGTACCGTCTTGGCTACTCGATGTCCCGGCCTCATCCTCCTCAGCAGGGATGCGGTCCTCCCACGCCCGGCGCTCCTGGAGGAACCCTGGAGCGATCCCGTCCATGCCGTAGATCGTCCTCCTGATCTCGGACTCGGGGTCGGCGGGGGTACGCATCATGCAGGCAAGCGCTACCACACCGTCCGCTCGCCCCCGCTCTGCCGGGATCGCGGCGGGCGCCCCAGGGCGGAGCCACGCCGGGGTCGGAGGACCAAAAACCGGCAGATCCTCCTCCTGGTCCCCGGGTTCTTGCAGCGCCGGTGGTACAGGTTGGGGCGGACTGTGAGGAGGGGGCTCGAGCAGTTGCTGCTGCTGCTGCTGCGACTCCTGCTGTTGCTGCTGTTGCTGCTGTTGCTCCTCGAGTTCCTACGACTCCTGCTCTTGCGGCTGCCGCCTTGCCTCGCGCTCCCGCTCCTCCTCCTCCTCCTTTCTCTTCTGCTCCTCGAGGGCGCGAAGACCAGCAGGCCAGGGAGTCCGTCCCGCGACGAGGGAGGTCGATGCCTCCTCCTCCATAGGGCGGGCATCCCTCGACATCTCGTTGCCGCCAGACGTGTCACTGATGGTAATGGGATCCCCCTCGACCCCCGATCGGGGAGGCTCGGGGGCTCCCTCTTGTCCTTGGGTCTGGGGCGCCACGGTCCGTGTCGGCGGCGACGGGGCAGACTCGGGACGAAGAGGGGCACTCTCAGCGTCGGTCGGAGGTTGAGAGTCGGAGGAGCCTGTAAAACGAAGAATAAAGGCCTGTCACTATGATGACCAACGTAAGAACATCACAAGTCCTAGAAGTAAGCTACAAACCTATCTCCTTGGAGGCTGCTCCCGCTTTGAGCCTCTTCGCCATTGAAGGCTGGGCCTGCTCAAGCGTCCGATTTAATCTAAGAAAAAAGGAACTGGCGTAAAAAGACCGGTATACGAGGAAATGCAGAGGAACAGGAGAACAAAAGTCACAACATCGAAGAGCTTACCCCACGGGGAGAACAGCTCGCCTGCCGGTACCCCGACCGGTGGGCCTCGAGCCGCCCCGCGTCAAGGTCCCAGGCCCCTCGAGGACAGGCGCTGGCCTTGGCCCAGCAACTTCCGCTTGGCGGGCACCGGGACTGGCGCTCCTACGGCCAGTCTCTCCTTTCTCGGAGGCCGCGGCGCGACCGCGAGTCAGCGGCCCCGTCGCCTGGGGCCTAGTATGGCTACCCATCTTGGGTGCAGGGGGAGGGCGCGGGGCGACCTGACCAGTCGCGGGCATAGGGGGGTGTCGGCCCGAGGGCGGTGAGATCCGCCTGGTCCCTCCTTTGGTGTTTCCATCCGTGGGGCGTCGACGTCGCCTCGAGGCGGACCCTCGAGGATCCGGTCGAGGCGAGACGCCATCCCCTCTGAGTCGTCACTGTCCTCATCTCCACCATCATCGTCGCTGGGGGATTCTTCCTCAGGCTCCCCCCTCTGCCTGGATTTAGCTCGACGCGCCTCTAATGCTTGGCGGTCGAGGTACTTCTTTTTCTCCCCTTTCTTTGCAGAATCCTTGGCGGACTTCTGCTTCTCGGCGGACCGACGCCGCGCGTCACGGTCAACCTCGTCCTCCTTTACTGGAGGCCTCGAGGACCGGACATCAATCCGCCCCTGCTAGAACAAAGGCAGACTTAGAAAAGAGGTAGAAAGAAATCCACAATCAAAGCCGTACACGAAACAAGAACATACCAGATCAATCGAGCCCGCGTCAGGCCTCATGGGGAAGCCGTTAACATGCTCCGGCTTAAAGTCACCAGCAATGGCGGCCCTGACCCGGGCCGCGACCTCGTCGTTCGCTGGAGCCTCGCTTGACATCCGGCATGCCTCGAGGTCCCGAGATGAGGCACCGGGGGCCATCTCGTCCATCTTCAGCGGTCGAGACATCAATGGAAGAACTCTCCGGTGATGGACGGCTGAGAGGACGAGAGCGGCGGTCAAGCCTTCCGAGTGCAGCTCCTTCATGACATCGAGGAGGGGGTCGAGCCGAGATTGATGAACTTCGACGACGCTGTACGACCAGTTCTCAGGACGCTCCGTGATCAGCCGCTCGGTGTAGGCGGGTAGGAGATCGTCGTCATTCCTTAGGTAGAACCACTGGGAATCCCAGCCGGCGTGGTTGGTCGACAGTCCCACTGGGATATACTCGCACGGCCTCTCCGTCTTCCCCGTCTTCAGCACGAGATTGAGGCAGCCCGCCCGCACAGGCTTCCTCACACCGGTGGTCCCAGTGGGGGCGTTAAAGAGCTCGCCCCTGTAGAGGTGGAGCCACAGCTCCCAGTGGGGCATCATCCCCAAATAGCCCTCACACACCGCGGCAAAGACCGCCGCAACGGTGATGGCATTTGGGGAGCAGTGCTGGAGCTCCACCCCGTAATGGTGGCAGAGCGCCCGCATGAAGCGGCTCGGGGGAGCGCCCAGGCCGTGGCGGTGGAACTTGGCGAACGAAACCACATAGCCCTTGGGCGGCCTGGGCTCCCTGTGGTCCGTCGGCGGCGCGATCCACTCCGGCGACAACAACGAGGTGCGGCGGCACAGGAGTCCCTCCCTCTCAAGCTCTAGCAACCGGCGCTCCGTCATTGACGACGGGCGCCACTCGTCGGCGGCGACAAGTCTCACAGGCATCCTAGCCGGAGGGATGGCGGATTCGCTACTGCTCGAGAGGGGCGCGGGCGCGTGAGATGGCAAGAGAACTAAGGTGACGAGAGGGCTAAGGCGAGAATGAAGACGGAAGGCAGAAGGGAGAACGGTGGCGACGTCAGGGCACATTTATAGGCACCCATGCACCAACGGGCAAATCCGATAAATGAGGTAACTCCCCCCATAAATACGCCGTCTAGCGGTCCTTTCCATCCTCACAGGTGGGGCGCTCCGAATTCCACGCCGACACAGTGTCGTAACGTCTCCCACCTAAAAAGGCGCGCCCAACGGGCAAGAAGGCGAACCGCCCACGATCTTTTCCTTCGCTTGTAAGCCAAGGAGTGTACCCGTGAAAGCCTCGAGAGGTCGTAGGCTGGCCCACCGAAAGGGTTCGACAGCCGATCTCGAGCACCAGAGTCAGGGATCCCCAGCGAGTGGTCGAAGATCGAGGACCGCCTCAAAGACTTGCTGGGGATGTCCAAGGTAGGGTCGAGACAGTCGAGAGGAATCCCCCCGACGGGAGGCATCGAGCCGCTGGACTCTATCGAATGAGACCAGTATCCCCGACCACGTCGACCCCGCTTTATGAGAACGCCTCCGGGGTACAGCTGACCCCCTCGAAAGGGGCACAGGTTCTCACTTGGACTACCCGCTAGGAACTCAATTTGGGGTGGAAGACGCTCGCTCTATTGAGAGTACATCGAAACCCCCGCACAAAACAAGCCAATCAGGACCTTCCACCACCGGTGTCGATAGCGTTTCTGAGAGTTAGGCAATATAAGCCCTCGAAGGAGTCAAAAACTCCTCCAAGGACTCGGGGGCTACCCCCGTGGGGTCGCTCGCGCGTCCCCACGGAAATTCGACCATAAAATAAAGCCTCCACTCGAGCGCCAGCGCTCGAATGGAGACTTGGGGGCTACTGTCGAGGGTATCAGTAAGGGGTACCCTAACTGATGCACATAACGAGATTACCCGCGCACAGATCGAGGCCCTCAACTCGACGATCTAATAAGCCATGCAGTCATCGACGACCGCAGCCTCGAAGACGGAAAAGACGTCGAGCGAACCACTCAGGGGTCGAGCGCTAACTACCGTTGAATACGGAAATAGGCTCGAGTGAACCGGAGGCGTCGAGCGCAAGGACTGTTGACGGTCCTTAAGTATCAAATTTAATTATCAAATAAATAATGAAAAGGATCCAAATGAAATCAACATCTAGACTTAGGGTTTTATCTGACAGAATTCCATGAGTTTTGGTGTTTGTCTATTTCTGCAGGGGGTTATCAGGAAATACGGAAGAAAGGCCCACACGTCGAGATTACATAGAGATATTAACGTGCCGCGCAATTATCTTACATCTAGAAGACTCCAGAAGCCATGAGACCGAAGCGGAGGCGAAACGGGGCCAGAGGCAGGGCGCCCGCCCTCCTGCCCTGGGTGCCCGCCCCCTCCCTGAGTCCAATCAGGACTCTGCTTCGTGGGAGATCTCCACCGACGTAAAGGATGAATCTAAACTATACAATCTATGTCGGTTTGATCCAACGGCCCATATTCACTTGAAGGGACTATAAAACCAGACCCCCTGGCCCCTGGAGGAGAGAGCCTCTCAACCCTAATTCATTATTCTTCAAGGGAGAAGAAGCCTCTGATCAAGATTAGAGCCAACACATCAATTAGATATCTAGATTAGCATAGCTACATAGGATTAGAACTAAAAGGAGTCAATCTTCGATTGGTTTCTGGATCTGTAAGAGGATTCTTGGTAATTCTCTAATTGTTCTTCTAATTGCTTTCTAATTATCTTTGTTCTTCAATATTATGAATATGACTTTGTTCTACTTCAATATATTGCTTATGACTTTGCTCTACTTGCTTATATTCAAGATTATTTTGTTCTTAGTTTATCATAGTTATGTACTTGGCTTAGTTAGATTGGATCTATATACATGCTTAGGATCGTATAGCGTTTATCCATCGAATGCATGGGTAAATGATAGATATTGTGTAGGCGTGGTGCTTATACCATATTTATCTGCGATTGTACCCAATATGCCAGATCGTGGGGTGGTTCGTGATAGTGACAGCTTCATTGATTCTTATATAGTCCCCCTCTCGTGTATTGGGCTGGCAGAGCAACATTATTACAGGGGAGTGATTGCTATGTTTCTCATATTCCTTGCTAATATCACTATGCATGGGTGTAGTCTTGTCTCATAATGATTGCTAAGTATGCTTGCACTAATTATGATATGCTAGACTATATAGTTGAGAATAACTTATGGAATATTCTTGTAGTTCATTCTAATACCATGCTAATGACTTTCTAGAGTATCTAATTGAGGTGCTTGTCATATTTATATGTGGCTGATCAGACTATTTATCTTTGTCACTATTCATTATTTCATATATCCTTTATGTGACACTTATCCCTGTATGAAGAGTTAGATAAATGTTCTCAATTATACATGCAATGATAGATACTCAATCTCATATTCTATTCTGTAATCAATATTGATGATTGCTAATCCCTTCCTAGTGGTAAAAATATAAATAACGATACCTAGAATACTTCCCGGTTAAAATGCTACATCGGTATTAATCTGTGCACTTGCAGATCCCATTCATTATTTATTTAGAAGAGGAATTGCATATTTCAATACCGCGTCTCTTATATCATGCTGGGGATGACAACTTGGCTTAAGTGGTGTGAGGGATAGATTTGGCATTTTTGGCACCGTTACTAGATTTATAACTTAGTCTACTTTTGGTAATGATGTTAAGAATACCCAACAAGCATTTTTTGGTGCCGTTGCCGGGGAAGGTTGATTACTAATCAGGAATGGAATAAAAGATTTTGAGTTATCATTCGCATCACTAATATGATTGAGCTTATCTATTCTCTCATAAATTTTTACCCCGATATTTTTCTATTTTATCTTATGGAGGGGAATGTATGAATAGAAGACATCTTCCAGGAAATTTTGTTGATAATCCCGAAGCATTATTCAAGAAGACGAGAGCCAAGCTCAAGAAGAGATCATCAACACTTCAGCAAGAAGCTTCATCCAATCAAGAAGATCACCGGAACTTGTCTTCAGAGTTCGAAGCCATGGCGAACAAATCAATCTGTGAGTTCTCAGCTCCCACTACGGACAATATCCGCACTGGACCTGCTGCAGAGATCGATGGCAACTTTGAGCTCAAGCCTGGACTTATCAACATGGTGCAATCCGACCAGTTCTGTGGGAAGGCACACGAAGATACTAGTGCTCATTTACAACACTTCCTGGAGATTTGCAACACATTCACCATATCAGGAGTTTCTAAAGATGCTATACTACTTCGCCTCTTCCCATTCTCACTGTTAGGGAGAGCGAAGCAGTGGTTCTACGTTACAAAGGAGAAGAATACTACGTGGGCACTCTGCTCAACAAACTTCCTGGCTAAGTTCTTTCCCATGGGCAAGACCAATGCTCTCCGTGGGAAGATTACAAGTTTTCACCAACAAAATGATGAATCTGTTCCAGAAGCATGGGAGCGCTTTCAAGACTACATCCTAGAATGTCCCCATCATGGAATGGAGAGTTGGCTATTGATGCAGACGTTTTATCATAGGCTCGGCAACAGTGCCCGAGAGACCATGGATGCTGCAGCTGGAGGAGCATTCTTATCACTTACTATACCACAAGCCACAGCTCTTGTGGAGAAGATGGCGTCCAACCAAAGCTGGAATGAAGAGAGGACCCAGACACGCAAGAGAGGTGGAGGTATGCATCAGCTGAAGGAGGTAGACATGCTGTCTGCAAAGCTAGACCTGCTCATGAAGAAGCTCGATGATAGAGCTGGAGATAAGAAGGAAGTTATGCACATCTACGACTCTCACATGACTTGTGAGGAGTGTGGAGATACTGGACACTCAGGCAACCACAGCCCTGAGATGCTTGAGGATGTGAACTACATCATCAACAACTACAACCGTCCTCAACAAAATCAAGGTTTGAATCGACAGAGGCCTAACTACTCAGGTAATTATCAAGGTAACAATTCTTACAACAATAATAATAATTTTCCACCTCTAAGAGAGTTAGTGTCTAATCAAGGAAAGCTAATGGATAGCCGATCTAAGAAATTGGCATCTAATGATAAAATGCTAGAAAATATAAATAATAGAATGGATAATTTCTCTACTGCCATCAAGAATCAAATTAGCTTTAATAAAATGATTGAATCTCAGTTAAATCAAATAGCTGCTGCTGTTCCTGCTACTAACTTCGGTATACCATCACAACCGGAAGGATTAGAATCTGCAAATCTTGTAGACATGTTTGATGCAGGTAATTGGAGTAACCCCGTCACTGAATTCTCCACTGACCTTCTGCCGGTCAAGAGAGGCGACCCAGGACGCCCCGTCATCCCGATCTCCATCGGCATGGTGGACGTCCCAGAAGCACTCTGCGACTTTGGCTCTAGTGTCAACATTATACCCAGGGTACTCTATGAAAAATTCTTTACATATCCTTTATTAGAAACAACCATGTGTTTGCAGTTTGCAGATCAGACGATAACTGTTCCAAAAGGAATAGTGAAGAACCTTTGTGTCCGAGTTGGTACCTTATATGCCCTAGCAGACTTCGTAGTGGTAGAGACCGGAAATGATGAGAGAGCACCCATCATCTTAGGGAGGCCATTCTTGAACACAACGGGAGCTATCATCTATGCTAGTGCTGCCAAGATCAGTTTCTACATCAAAGGGAGGAAGGAGACATTTTTCTTCAAGAACAAGACTACACAAATTCCAGATCAATCCAGACGTGAATCAAGGAAGAGGACCAACAGGAGGAACAGGAACAAGCAACTGTGGACCGAGTCAGCTAAGATGGTCACTGTAGTTCATGGAGGCCAAGATCGCCAACTTAAGTTACCGCTTTTGACCAAGAAGGACGACCCAGGAATACCAAGCATCTACTGCTCCATAAATGGATACAACTTCTACAAGGAAACTTGTGACACCGGATCGGGCGTCAACATAATGGCCGCAGTCACCTATCGGCTCTTGTTCAGAACCATGCCCCTAAGACCAACATACATTTAGCTCCAGATGGCAGATCAGACGTTTCGAGAAGTTAAAGGAATAGTAACTGATGTCCGAGTCAAAATAGACGATCACTTTGTCTACACAGACTTTCAAGTTATTGACATGGGAGAAGATGAGTACGATCCACCCATCATCCTTGGAAGACCGTTCCTCAGCACCGTTAAAGCAATTATCTACATTGGAACCGGAGAAGTCCATATGCACTTCCCCTCAGAGAAGGTACGCCGTTATTTTACTGACCCTAACTATATCATTGAAGAATCTAAGCAGGTAAGAAAGCGACGTAACCGCAACCAGAGGAGGCAGATCATCAAGGACGGATGGGCAGACTACGAAGGATAAGTGATAAGGTCAGAAGACGTAGAGTTTAAACAAAATTATCCAGAGGAGATTGAAGCACCAAGTCAGGTGTGGAAAATGAAGATAACTATACATGAAGAGGAGGCGCTGCCGGAAGTACCGACTACGCCACCCAACGAACCTCACGACAATTGAGAAAACGGAGTCCCGTTCGGAGGACTTAAAAACACCGAACGCCTTGCCAAGAGGTAAACTTGGTAGTTATCCTTTCCCTTTCGATTATTTTAATAGTTTACTTAGCTAATTAAGTTCGTACTATCCTAAAAAGAAAAAAATAAAAATGTGAAAAACAGTAAGCCCCATGTGAGTAGACGAGTGGCATAAAACCCATAAGTACATTCACTGTGGTGGCATAAAAATAAAATAAATATTTCTTTCTGCTCTATAAAAATAAAAATATAAAAACAGGGAGTAACAATTATTAAGGAGTCTCAACATGATAAAGGATAGATATTTATGCTAACACTTAATCAGTTCCACAAGCTTTGTTGTCTATTTGAGCTCCACAGAATTTATGAATCAAGAAGACTAGCAGACGGAGGGCATTCTAATCGCTGTCAGAATGCTGCTGACTTTCAAATACACCTCTACCACCTGCTAGCTACATCAAGAGAAATTACGTCAAAATTTAGCTTGGGGGAGGGCACCCCCATTTATCCTGATAAGTATTTCTATCTATCTATCTTTATACTTATATTATAATAAAATATAACTATGAAAAACCAAATAAAGATTTTGTGCTTATATATACATCTTTTGCTTAGTATGTTTAATAAATAAATAAAGTGGCTATGCTAATCTGTATCTAAATAAAACTTAAGCATGGATATGATGAATAGTTGCTCTGCCGAATTTGTACATTTTAAGTTCTCTCTCAAGTTTAGACATAACTGTTATAATTTAAATCTTGCTCTAGACCTAAACTTGTGGGATGAAAACTTGATCTGAAGTCTAAGTTGTTAACGGATATGATATGGGAAGGTTGAGCTGCTGTTTATCTGTTCCTAGAGATGCTAGAATTTTGGAGAATTTTATCTTTGAAAATCTTAAAAATGTTGCATGATGAGTTCCTGTATGATGAGAGTTTAAATTCCTACCACAGCCATATATACATGCTTGCTAGACTTTGAGCCATACATTTACTATTTACTGATTATGAGCATTGAGTGTGGTCAAGCTGTGTAGACCCTTAGGAGCTTGTCATGTAGTTAAATCAAGATTCACTTGCACGTTCACTCATATATGCTACTTCTACTCCGGAAGTACCATCCACATATACCCATCCAATTCCATCTCTAGAATCACCCAAAAATATTCTACTCCTAATCCGGGAGAGAATAACCAAAAATATTTTTGTTTTTCCCTTGTGAAATAAATGCTCAAGTTATCTTGTTACTACCACTTGCTATATTATCTCAAGAGATGAGTGCTCTAAAAAAAAGAAAGAGAAGAAAAAAAGGATACGAGGAAATAAAAAGGAGCAAGTGCTCGGAACCTCGAAAGAAAAGAAAAAGTGAGACCGGAGGTAAAAATGGTCAAGTGTCCGATAGTAGAATTAGGGGTACAAGATACGCACCTGAGAGAAAAGAAAAAGAAGAGCATCTCATTCTCCTCATAAAGTTTCAAAAAGCAAGGAAGGTATGTATCCCCTCAAAGAGCAAAGTAGAATTAGACTTCCACCACCATTGTTATCACCATCATCACCATACACCATTCATTCGCCACACATGCACATCTTGATTTGGCTTATTGATTTGTTTCTTTGGATCCATGGTTTGACTATGCAATAAATGTCTTGTAAGTATGTATATTTTATCTCCCACCTATGAGCTCTAGATATTAAAGCCTTATTAGAGTAGGGTGAGAGAGAAGGCAATGTCACTATGCCTTATACCATAAATACCACATATCTTGAGAGAAGGCATATACCATCACTGCCTTGGTAAAGATCCAGAAATACCACAAAAGAGAGATCTAAGAGAATCATACAAGGAATCTCTGAGTTTTATTTGAAAATCTGTAAAAAAAACCCCAGAGCTATAGCTGATCAAGAATAAGAGACATGGCACTTGACTAGACTGTTCTATCTTTTAACCACTCAAGATAGAAGTGACGGTTACAAGTCCCATGGTGAAGGTAAAGTAAGTAAGTTTTAAGTCTTGACAGTTTACTCTAACTCAGAGATAAGATCTTATTTAAAAAAGCATGTGTACCGTCAATTTTTAAAGATATTGCAACAACTTATGATCCATAGTTGAGTCTATCCTTGCTCAGGGACGAGCAAGAGGTAAGCTTGGGGGAGTTTGTTGACGGTCCTTAAGTATCAAATTTAATTATCAAATAAATAAAGAAAAGGATCCAAATGAAATCAACATCTAGACTTAGGGTTTTATCTGACAGAATTCCACGAGTTTTGGTGTTTGTCTATTTCTGCAGGGGGTTATCAGGAAATACGGAAGAAAGGCCTACACGTCGGGATTACATAGAGATATTAACATGCCGCGCAATTATCGTACATCTAGAAGACTCCAGAAGCCACGAGACCGAAGTGGAGGCGAAATGGGGCTAGAGGCAGGGCGCCCGCCCTCCTGCCCTGGGCGCCCGCCCCCTCCCTGAGTCCAATCAGGACTCTGCTTCGTGGGAGATCTCCACCGACCTAAAGGATGATTCTAAACCATACAATCTATGTCGGTTTGATCCAACGGCCCATATTCACTTGAAGAGACTATAAAACCAGACCCCCTGGCCCCTGGAGGAGAGAGCCTCTCAACCCTAATTCATTATTCTTCAAGGGAGAAGAAGCCTCTGATCAAGATTAGAGCCACCACATCAATTAGATATCTAGATTAGCATAGCTACATAGGATTAGAACTAGAAGGAGTCAATCTTCGATTGGTTTCCGGATATGTCAAGAGGATTCTTGGTAATTCTCTAATTGTGCTTCTAATTGCTTTCTAATTATCTTTGTTCTTCAATATTATGAATATGACTTTGTTCTACATCAATATATTGCTTATGACTTTGCTCTACTTGCTTATATTCAAGATTATATTGTTCTTAGTTTATCATAGTTATGTACTTGGCTTAGTTAGATTGGATCTATATACATGCTTAGGATCGTATAGCGTTTATCCATCGGATCCATGGTGTTGGGTATTTTAAACGCAAACAGAAAAATCCGCAAGCGCACGGATACCGATGTAGCTTTCACCCGGGAGTATTCCAGAGTATCGATTTTCCACAGAGAACGTGAGTGTACTAATTAAGATCCAAGATCGCCCAAGGATAACTATATGAATATTTTTGGTGGAAAGAGAGGAAGTTTCCTGAGAGTTCTCTAGTTGATCTAAGAATCAAGAATTACTTCAAGATTATTTATATCGGGACATCAGAGCACTAACCACAAAAAGAGATGAGAAGGGGGCTAGGAAGGTCTGACTACGGTCCTACAAACACCGATCCAAACGTGGTGGAATACGTCGACCGTTAGGGCTGTCACTACCCTAAGGCTACCACAACAATCCGCAGGATTGGGTGCAATTCCAGGTAATTGCAAGACTAAGCACCACGTCTAATCTATTAATTACTACTCTAATGTTTCAAAGATTAGAGCACTTGATGCAAGTGGGAATCCAATAAATAACTTGAATGTAAATAAAAGTAATTAGAGAACTCAGGAGTTATGAATTGAAGAACCTGGAGAACGATGAAGAACGAACCAGATGCTGCAAAAGTACAATGTCGAGGAAGATCCGACAGATCCGGCTCCTCCACCTCCGCTCTCCTCTTCTCTCTCCCTATTTTCTAGATTACAACTAGAACTAACTAGAACTAGAGGAACTAGAACTAGAACTAGATGAACTAGAACTAGATCTAGATGAACTAGAGGTAGAACTAGAAGAACTAGAGGGATCCTCTCTACTTGGATGAAGAATTGAAACCCTAGCTTTGATTCTGTAGAAGAGGTATGATCTCCAGGGGCCAGGGGGCCTTGCTTATATAGCCTTTTCAGATGAATCTAGGCCGTCGGATCAAACCGACATTAATCGCACGGTTTTCCTTGGTCCCTTAGGTCGGTGGAGCACGATCCGCGAAGTTGAAGCTGAATGGTTACTGTAGCTGGGCGGGCACCCAAGGGACTTGGGCGGGCGCCCTGCCCCCGGGCCCGATCGGCCTCCTGTTCGTTCCCGTGGCTTCTGGAGTCTTCTAGATGGTAGAAAATTGTGCGGCACGTTAATATCTCTATGTAAATCTGACATGTGGGCCTTTCTTTCATATTTCCTGAAAACCCCCTACAGAAATAGACAAACACCAAAACTCGTGGAATTCTGTCAGATAAAACCCTAAGTCTAGGTGTTGGTTCCATTTAGATCCTTTTCCATGATTGGTTGACGGTTAAATGTGAGCATTAAGGACCATCAACACATGGGTAAATGATAGATATTGTGTAGGCGTGGTGCTTATACCGTATTTATCTGCGATTGTACCCAATATGCCAGATCGTGGGGTGGTTCGTGATAGTGACAGATTCATTGATTCTTATATAGTCCCCCTCTCGTGTATTGGGCTGGCAGAGCAACATTATTACAGGGGAGTGATTGCTATGTTTCTCATATTCCTTGCTAATATCACTATGCATGGGTGTAGTCTTGTCTCACAATGATTGCTAAGTATGCTTGCACTAATTATGATATGCTAGACTATATAGTTGAGAATAACTTAGGGAATATTTTTGTAGTTCGTTCTAATACCATGCTAATGACTTTCTAGAGTATCTAATTGAGGTGCTTATCATATTTATATGTGGCTGATCAGACCAATTATCTTTGTCCCTATTCATTATTTCATATATCCTTTATGTGACACTTATCCCTGTATGAAGAGTTAGATAAATGTTCTCAATTATACATGCAATGATAGATACTCAATCTCATATTCTATTCTGTAATCAATATTGATGATTGCTAATCCCTTCCCAGTGGTAAAAATATAAATAACGATACCTGGAATACTTCCCGGTTAAAATGCTATATCAGTATTAATCTGTGCGCTTGCAGATCCCATTCATTATTTATTTAGAAGAGCAATTGCATATTTCAATACCGCGTCTGTTATATCATGCTGGGGATGACAACTTGGCTTTAGTGGTGTGAGGGATAGGTTTGGCATTTTTGGCACCGTTACTAGATTTAGAACTTAGTCTACTTTTGGTAATGATGTTAAGAATACCCAACAAGGACGCCGTCCGCCGCCTGACGCGCGCACGAGAACCAGGGCATTTAATGCGCCTAGCGCTTTCCCACCTAACACGCTGGTCATGGGAAGCGTGATAGGGAACACGCACCCGTCCCATCATCCTTTTTGCAGCTTTCCCCACCAAACGACCCAGAGCGTACCAGGACGCAGAAAGCAAGGATGGAGTGTCTAATCGGGACCCCCTCGAGACATCCAAGGTCAACGCTTTGGACAACAAGGCATTGCACGGCGTCTGACCCTCGACCAGGCAGGGTTCCTTCTCGGAGAAGAGTTGGGCGTCGACTGACAATATCGCAACTACTCCGCCGAATCCGCCGCCATACCGTACAGGCGTGCGACCGATGAACCAGCCCAAGACGGCGCGTAGAGCAGGATACAGGGGCACGCGTAATCATCATCAAGCTACCGAGACGGGACGGCTCGAGACCACGCCGGTACGGAGGCCTCGAGTAGGTCAGCGCGCCATGCCTCCATCGACCCCTACTCTGACACCTATACATGTACCCTAGGTCTCTCCTTGGAGCTATAAAAGGGGAGACCCGGGAATAGACATAGACGACCACGCAACACTCCATCCATACGCGGTAGAATTCCCATACTCCATTTCGCTCCATCCCACGCTTGTATTCACCGAACTGAGCCTCCACTTGAGCCTCTCCACCTAGGAGTACCAACAGGTGCTTCCAAAATGGTTTCTTAGACTTTGGTGCATTAGGCGTAAACTATGCACATATCTTGCACCGAAACTAATACTATCCCTAAGCACACCAAAGCGAGATTCCATATGACACACGACATCAAGGAGTTCTATCGGGTGTGTCCAAATTAATTTCTAAGCATATGGTACGTTCCATGCAGACCGTGCATCTATCTTACATCGAGATTAGCACTATCTCCAAATAGACCAAACTGAGCTTTCACTTAAGCCTTTTACCTAGGAGTACCATCGGGTGCGTCCAAAATGGTTTCTTAGCCTATGCTGCATTATGTGCAAACTTTGCACCTATCTTGCACTGAAACTAACACTATCTCCAAGCAGAGCAAAGCAAGATTTTATATGACACACGTCATCTAGGAGTTTCATCATGTGTGTCCAGATTGATTTCCAAGCATTTGGTATGTTCCATGCAAACCGTGCATCTATCTTGCATCAAGATAAGCACTATCTCCGAAGCAAGGTTCCATTGGGTGCGTCCAAATTGATTTCTAAGCATATGGTATGTTCCTTGCAAATCATGCACCTATCTTGCATTAGATTAGCACTATCTCCAAATAGATCAAACCGAGCTTCCACTTGAGCCTCTTCACCGAAGTACCAAGAGGTGCTTCCAAAATGGTTTCTTAGACTATGGTGCATTAAGCGCAAACCATGCACATATCTTGCACCGAAACTAACACTGTTTCTAAACAGACCAAATGTGATTCCATATGACACATCGTGCACCTATCTTGCATTTGGTATCTTCCAAGCAAACCGTGCACCTATCTTGCATTTGGTATATTCCATGCAAACCGTGCACCTATCTTGCATTTGGTATATTCCATGTAAACCGTGCAACTATCTCCAAACAGACCGAACCGAGCATCCACTTGAGCCCCTTCACCTTGGAGTACCAACAAGTGCATCCAAAATAGTTTCTTAGACTATGGTGCATTAGGTGCAAACTGTGCACCTATCTTGCACCGAAACTAACAATGTCTCCAAATGGACCGAAGCGAGATTCCATATGACACACGTCGTCAAGGAGTTCCATCGGGTGCATCCAAATTGATTTCCAAGTATATGGTATGTTTCATGCAAACCACGCACCTACCTTGCATAAGGATTAGCACTATCTCCAAACTAACCGAACCAAGCTTCTGCTTGAGCCTCTTCACCCAAGAGTACCAAATAGTGCATACAAAATGGTTTCTTAGACTATAGTATATTAGGCACAAACTGTGCACCTATATTGCACTAAAATTTACAATGTCTACAAACGGACCGAAGCAAGATTCCATATGACACACATCATCTAGGAGTTCCATTGGGTGCGTCCAAATTGATTTCTAAGCATATAGTATGTTCCTTGCAAATCATGAACCTATCTTGCATCAAGATTAGCACTATCTCCAAATAGATCAAACCGAACTTCCACTTGTGCCTCTTCACCGAAGTACCAACAAGTGCTTCCAATATGGTTTCTTAGACTATTGTGCATTAGGCACAAACCATGCACATATCTTACACCAAAACTAACACTATTTCTAAACAGACCAAACAAGATTCCATATGACACACGTCATCAAGAAGTTCCATCGGGTGCATCCAAATTGATTTCCAAGCATATGGTATGTTCCATGCAAACCGTGCACCTATTTTGCATCAAGATTAGCACTATCTCCAAACAGACTGAACCGAGCATCCACTTGAGCCCCTTCACCTAGGAGTACCAACAAGTGCGTGCAAATTGGTTTCTTAGACTATGGTGCATTAGGTGCAAACTGTGCACCTATCTAGCACCGAAACTAACAATGTCTCCAAATGGAGAGAAGCGAGATTCCATATGACACACGTTGTCAAGGAGTTCCATCGGGTGCATCCAAATTGATTTCCAAGCATATGGTATGTTTCATGCAAACCATGCACCTACCTTGCATAAGGATTAGCACTACCTCCAAACTGACCGAACCAAGCTTCCACTTCAGCCTCTTCACCCAAGAGTACCAAATAGTGCGTCCAAAATGGTTTCTTAGACTATAGTGCATTAGGCGCAAACTGTGCACCTATCTTGCACTAAAACGTACAATGTCTACCAACGGACAGAAGCAAGATTCCATATGACACACGTCATCAAGGAGTTCCATCTGGTGCATCCAAATTGATTTCCAAGCATATGGTATGTTACATGCAAACCGTGCACCTATCTTGCCTCAAGATTAGCACTATCTCCAAAGAAATCGAACCGAGCATCCACTTGAGCCCCTTCACCTAGGAGTACCAACAAGGGCGTCCAAAATGGTTTCTTAGACTATGGTGCATTAGGTGCAAACTGTGCACCTATCTTGCACCGAAACTGACAATGCCTCTTCAACTACGAGTACCATTGGGTGCGTCTAAAATGGTTTCTTAGCCTGTGGTGCATTAGGCGTAAACCGTGCACATATCTTCTACCAAAACTAACACTATCTCTAAACGAACCGAAGCAAGATTCCATATGACACACATCATCAAGGAGTTATATCAGGTGCGTCCTAATTGATTTCTGACCATATCGTATGTTCCATGCAAACCGTGCATCTATTTTGCATCAAGATTAGCACTATCTCCGAACAGACCAAACTGAGCTTTCACTTGAGCCCCTTGACCTAGGAGTACCATCTGGTGCATCCAAAATGGTTTCTTATCCTATGGTGCATTAGGAGCAAACCGTGCACCTATAGTGCACTGAAACTAACACTGTCTCTAAACAGACCGAAGTGAGATTCCATATGACACATGTCATCTAGGAGTTCCATCTGGTGCGTCCAAATTGATTTCTGAGCATATGGTGCACCTATCTTGCATCAAGACTAGCACTATCTCTAAATAGACCAAACCGAGCCTCCACTTGAGCCTCTTCACCTAGGAGTACCAACAGGTGCTTCCAAAATGGTTTCTTAGACTTTGGTGCATTTGGCGCAAACCGTGCACATATCTTGCACCGAAACTAATACTACCTCTAAGCACACCAAAGCAAGGTTCCATATGACACACGTCATCAAGGAGTTCTATCAGTTGTGTCCAAATTAATTTCTAAGCATAAGGTACGTTCCATGCAGATCGTGCATCTATCTTGCATCAAGATTAGCACTATCTCCAAATAGATCAAATCGAGCTTTCGCTTGAGCCTTTTACCTAGGAGTACCATCGGGTGCGTCCAAAATGGTTTCTTAGCCTATGCTGCATTATGTGCAAACCTTGCACCTATCTTGCACCGAAACTAACACTGTCTCCAAACATACCATATGACACACGTCATCTAGGAGTTCCATCATGTGTGTCCAGATTGATTTCCAAGCATTTGGTATGTTCCATGCAAACTGTGCACCTATCTTGTATTAAGATTAGCACTATCTCCAAACAGACCAAACCGGGCATCCACTTGAGCCCCTTCACCTAGGAGTACCAACAAGTGCGTCCAAAATGGTTTCTTAGACAATGGTGCATTAGGTGCAAACTGTGCACCTATCTTGCACCGAAACTAACAATTTCTCCAAATGGACCGAAACAAGATTCCATATGACACACGTCGTCAAGGAGTTCCATCGGGTGCATCCAAATTGATTTCCAAGCACATGGTATGTTCCATGCAAACCATGCACCTACCTTGCATAAGGATTTGCACTATCTCCAAACAGTCCGAACCGAGCTTCCACTTGAGCCTCTTCATCTAGGAGTACAAATAGGCGCGTCAAAAATGGTTTCTAAACATATGGTACGTTCCATGCAGACTGTGCATCTATCTTGCATCAAGATTAGCACTATCTCCAAAAATACCAAACCGAGCTTTCACTTGAGCCTTTTACCTAGGAGAACCATCGGGTGCGTCCAAAATGGTTTCTTAGCCTATGCTGCATTATGTGCAAACCTTGCACCTATCTTGCACTGAAACTAACACTGTCTCCAAATAGACCGAAGTGAGATTCCATATGACACAAGTCATATAGGAGTTCCATCATGTGCGTCCAGATTTATTTCCAAGCATTTGGTATGTTCCATGCAAACCGTGCACCTATCTTGTATTAAGATTAGCACTATCTCCAAACAGACCAAACCGGGCATCCACTTGAGCCCCTTCACCTAGGAGTACCAACAAGTGCGTCCAAAATGGTTTCTTAGACAATGGTGCATTAGGTGCAAACTGTGCATCTATCTTGCATCAAGATTAGCACTATCTCCAAAAATACCAAACCGAGCTTTCACTTGAGCCTTTTACCTAGGAGAACCATCGGGTGCGTCCAAAATGGTTTCTTAGCCTATGCTGCATTATGTGCAAACCTTGCACCTATCTTGCACTGAAACTAACACTGTCTCCAAATAGACCGAAGTGAGATTCCATATGACACACGTCATCTAGGAGTTCCATCATGTGCGTCCAGATTGATTTCCAAGCATTTGGTATGTTCCTTGCAAACCGTGCACCTATCTTGCATTAAGATTAGCACTATCTCTAAACAGACCAAACCGGCATCCACTTGAGCCCCTTCACCTAGGAGTACCAACAAGTGCGTCCAAAATGGTTTCTTAGACAATGGTGCATTAGGTGCAAACTGTGCACCTATCTTGCACCGAAACTAACAATTTCTCCAAATGGACCGAAACAAGATTCCATATGACACACGTCGTCAAGGAGTTCCATCGAGTGCATCCAAATTGATTTCCAAGCATAGGGTATGTTCCATGCAAACCATGCACCTACCTTGCATAAGGATTTGCACTATCTCCAAACAGTCCGAACCGAGCTTCCACTTGAGCCTCTTCATCTAGGAGTACAAACAGGCGCGTCAAAAATGGTTTCTAAACATATGGTACGTTCCATGCAGACTGTGCATCTATCTTGCATCAAGATTAGCACTATCTCCAAAAAGACCAAACCGAGCTTTCACTTGAGCCTTTTACCTAGGAGTACCATCGGGTGCGTCCAAAATGGTTTCTTAGCCTATGCTGCATTATGTGCAAACCTTGCACCTATCTTGCACTGAAACTAACACTGTCTCCAAATAGACCGAAGTGAGATTCCATATGACACAAGTCATATAGGAGTTCCATCATGTGCATCCAGAGCGATTTCCAAGCATTGGGACGCACCTGATGAACTCCTAGATGACGTGTGTCATATGGAATCTCACTTCGGTCCGTTTGGAGATAGTGTTCGTTTCGGTGCAAGATTGGTGCATGGTTTGCGCCTAATGCACCATAGGCTAAGAAACCATTATGGAAGCACCCGATGGTACTCCTAGGAGAAGAGGCTCAAGTGAAAGCTTGCTACGATCTGTTTGGAGATAGTGCTAATCTTCATGTAAGATAGGCGCACGGTTTGTATGGAATGTACCATATGCTTGAAAATCAATTTGGACGCACCCGATAGAACTCCTAGATGATGTGTGTCATGTGATATCTCGCTTTGGTCCGTTTTAGGATGGTGTTAGTTTTGGTGCAAGATAGGTGCACAGTTTGCGCCTAATGCACCATAGTCTATGAAACCATTTTGGAAAATCTATTGGTACTCAAATGTGAAGAGGCTCAAGTGGAAGCTTGGTCCGGTCTGTTTGGAGATAGTGCTAATCTTGATACAAGATAGGTGCATGGTTTGCGTGGAACGTACCATATGCTCGGAAATCAATTTGGACACACCCAATGGAACTCCTAGATGATGTGTGTCATATGGAATCTTGCTTCAATTTGTTTGGAGACAATATTAGTTTCAGTGCAAGATAGGTGTACAGTTTGCACCTAATGCACCATAGTCTAAGAAACCATTTTGAACGCACCTATTGGTACTCCTAGGTGAAGAGGCTCAAGTGAGCTCGGTTTGGTCTGTTTCGAGACAATGCTGATCTTAATGCAATATTGGTGCACAATTTGCATGTAACGTACCATATGCTCAGAAATCAATTTGGACGCACCCATTGGAACTCCTAGATGACCTGTATCATATGGAATCTCATTCGGTCTGTTTGGAGAGTGTTAGTTTCAGTGCAAGATAGGTGCACGGTTTGCGCCTAATGCACCATAGGCTAAAAAACTATTTTGGATACACTCGATCGTACTCCTAGGTGAAGAGGCTCAAGTGAAAGCTCGGTTCGGTCTATTTGGAGATAGTGCTAATCTTGTTGCAAGATAGGTGTACAGTTTGCATGGAAAGTACCATATGCTCAGAAATCAATTTGGACGCACCTAATGGAACTCGTAGATGACGTGTGTCATATGGAATCTCGCTTTGGTCCGTTTGAAGACAGTGTTAGTTTTGGTGCAAGATAGGTGCATAGTTTGTGCCTAATGAACCATAGTCTAAGAAACCATTTTGGAAAATCTGTTGGTACTCAAAGGTGAAGAGGCTCAAGTGGAAGCTTGGTCCGGTCAGTTTAGAGATAGTGCTAATTTTGATGCAAGATAGGTGCATGGTTTGCATAGAACGTACCATATGCTCGGAAATCAATTTGGACGCACCCGATGGAACTCCTAGATGATGCGTGTCATATGGTATCTCACTTCGGTTCGTTTGGAGATAGTGTTAGTTTCACTGCAACATAGGTGCACAGTTTGCGCTTAGTGCACCAAAGTCTAAGAAACCATTTTGGACGCATCTATTTGTACTTCTAGGTGAAGAGGCTAAAGTGGAAGCTCGGTTTAGTCTATTTGGAGATTGTGCTAATCTTGATGCAAGATAGGTGCACAGTTTGTGTAACACCCCTGTGTTATGGTTGCATCAAGCATGTGCATGGCATGAGCATCATCATTTATTCAAAGCATCCATGATCATCATGTATCTTGAGACATGTCATTCTTTGCAAAGATGTGGTTTAAATTGATTAAATAGGCTTCCTATGCTTATGTTTGAGTGAACAATGCTTGTGTTTGTGCTCAATGTCTTGGTAATTAGTTTATCTATGTTTAACTTGATCTTGGGAACAATGTTCATGTTGGTCACTTTTCCAAAATATGCTTCTAAGTCATACTTATGAAAATAGGCCCTAGGACCCTCTTTTGCTTAGGCCTTTAAAAAGTGTTTCATAAAATGTTTGCATGTCAGAACTTCCTACAGCAAAGTTGTAGCAAATTTTATAAGGAACAAAAGTTGTTTTATGGCCATCTCATGAAAATGACCACAAATAGCTCAAAAGTGGCCCACAAGGCAGATTTGGGGCTGTTTTCAACACTTAGAAAATTTTCTAAGTCCTGGGTGCTTTGCAGTTTGCTCGATCGGTTTTGGAAACTCTATATCTTTCAATCCAGGCCGATCTGGCCTTTGCTCTAGTTGACAAAGTTGTAGATCTCGCCTAGTACTCCAAGTTTGTCAACTACACCATCGCCTAATTCGCTCTGGTTTGGGAGATAATCGCCGGTGAAGTGGCTCTGTCAGACGAGTACCCTTTCTTCTGAATCGGGCCTGACCTCGTCGACGTGGCCGACCGCCGGCAGAGCTCCGTCGCCATTTGTCGCCCGTACGCCGCGTTTGGCCCCGCTTGTCAGCTTCCGTCGCATGCATGACCTCCACTGCGACGCCCCGAGCGAGTGGACGCGTCCACTTCGCTCTGCCTCGCCCTCTTTCGCCTGAACCTCGTCCGCAGCGAGGTCTCCGCCGCGAGCTCACTCCGGCGAGCTCGTGTGCGCTCCTCTCTGCGTCTCCGTCCACCAAACTCCACCCAAAGCTCCGCCGTGAGCCGCTCTCCAAGCTCCACCCTCTAACTCGCCGAGAAACCCACCGGTGAGCCGACATTCCCTTCTTCCCCCAAATCGGTCCGCCGTGACCTTCTTCTCCGGCGAACTCAATGCCGAGCGCTGTGAGGCTTTTCATCATCTTTGGTTAGGTCCTAGAGGTAGCTTAGGTCCTTAGCGAGCTTTTGCGCCACCTGGTGGACGCTCTACCGGGTTCTCCATCGCCGGACACGGTGCGCAGCGCCGCCGTGCTTCCGCCGGAGTTGGGTGCTCTCGTGGCCAGCGCTTTCCACGGGGATCCAGGCCAAACCGCGTACCTAGGAAGCTTCGCCGTAGTCCGTTGGTGCTGTAGAAGGCCTTAGGTCGCGCTCTACCGGCCTGAGGGCTCCGGCGTAACGCCGGGCACCTCCGCCGAGCCGCCATTGCCGACGGTGAGCCCCTTCCGGTGGCTCCGCCGTGGCAAAAGTGGGGTCAATCGAGTCGTTAGGGTTCGGGGATCACGTTGATGCCCTGGGTTTGGCCGGAGACCTCGCCGTCGCGGAGAAATCGCCGGCGAAGATCGCCTCGGCCGTGAGGAAGAAGAGCCTGACAGATGGGACCCACTGTCAGCGACTCTCTCTTTCCCTCCTTTTCTTTTATTCAAAATCCTGATTTTTGGCTTTCTTGCAAAAATCATATCTCCTGTTTCTGAGATCCAAAAATTGTGAAACAAATTTTGTGGTGTTTCTTGAGATGGCTAGTATTTAATAAAAATATAAAATGAATCATGTTTTCTGAGAAATTATTTATTAAGGATTTAATCTTGTTATTTTTGGATAAATGCATATCTCTTGTTATACTGCTTAGTTTGCTTTGAAAATTTTATGGTGGTCTCTGCATGGCATTAGGGTGCTCTGATGATTATTTCATGATTTTTGGAGCAATGTTTTTGTGATATGTAATTTGTGTTTGAAATATGGCTTGTTTCATTAATTAAATCACATAAAATAATTGGTGCTTATGCTGGTGCTCTATTTTGGTGGTCAACTTGTTTATGGTATTCCTAAGATATAAATAATCTGAAATCTGTTGTTTGACACTATATAAGTCATGTCTATGAATTTATGAAATAAATGCCTTGATACATGTTAAATGCATATCTTTAATTTGGCATGTGTATTGGTCCTGAAAATTTTATGGTGGTGATCTGATGTTATACTTGTGCCTCTGTAATTTTTGTAGATTTTTCTGAGCAATTTAACTAATATCTTGTAAAGATGCCTTATCTAAAGTTAATTAATAAATGCCTTGTTAAGTAATTGTTTTGGGGTTTTCAACTGATGATCTGGTGACCTTGTAATATGTTTGTGCTCATAAGTCATATGGTTGGCATGGTTTGTGTTTTGATCATGTCATTAAATAATTAACTATAGGGTTAAATGCTGTTCTGGACAGCAATGAGCAATTTAACTTTGCTTAATAATAACTTGACTTTATGTGAAACTTGTCTAAATCAAAGTTGTTCTAAACTTATAGAGCCAGCTGTGGTTTAAATTTGAAGTCATTTGGCCAAGTAGTTTAAAAGTTATAGATGTTCCAAGCTGGGTTCCAGAAATAGGTGTTCTCTGTTTTTCTGGGACAGAACCTGGAACTTTGTTTAAATGACCAGTTTCATGTATGAATCTTGCTGTCATGATTAAAGATTAATTGTAGACAATTTCATAAGCTTTCCAGAATGTCCTTACTCATGTTTGTTGGACCTGTCCATCTATAATTATGATTTATTTACTGAGCATACTTGTTTTGTGTCGTTTGCTGCTTTAGTGCCATGATAGGTTTTGGGTTATGTTAACTTGTTTATTCATGTGAGTTAGTATAACTCTTGCTCCGTAAATGAGTGTCCAGTGAGTTGCTTGTGTTATTAAGCATTCATCTGTAGCATGTGCACCTTCTCATTCATCGAGCAAGCAATAGGTGCACCGGACGTGGCAGTTTCCTTCGAGCTCCAAGCGAATCCCGAAGGTCAGGAGGGCAGCCAGGAGGTGGAGGTCCAGCAAGCCGGACTCGAGGAGCCCGAAGAAGAAGTTGAGTGCCCGAATCACGAGCCGGCATCGTTCGTGAAAGGCAAGCCCCGGAGCATTCTAAGTCTCCCCTTATTTCCGAAAAGTTTACTTAATACGTTATATCTATTGATGCATTACGTATAGGAGTTGTGATGAAACTGTTGCTGCATTCTACTCTATCCTTGTCCAGATAACTAACCCTCCCTGGTTGTAGAGTTAGGTTCGAGTAGCAGCTTAGCTATGCTTTAATCGGTAGAAGTCGGGTGATATTCTGTCATCCGCGCGATATAGGGTTGTGTCGGGTCACGATGGTCTATATGTGCTATCGTGGATGGAACCTGGTTAAATTGACTTAAGCCGGGCGGAGTTTTGCAAGTGTGTAGTAACTCCGTCTGTGGCAGCTAAGGACCGATCGTTGTACGTCCTCTTGTCATGTTGAACGCATGCCTGACACTTAGTTGGCCGGATAACTCGTTCCGACCGCGAAGCCGAGTAGTATGACTCAGGCCGGAAGACCGGCAAGTATAAAGTGCGCACTACCGGAGGAAGTGCGGTGTGCGGGGGACCATTGGCGTAAGTCCAAAGGCAGGTGAGTTAAAATTCCTGACCTCCCTGGCAGAGTGGTAGCCCTGGGAGTGCGGCGCTGATCAGAGCCGCGATTCCTGAGTCGTACCAAAGGTGACCCTTTGGCTCTCCGGCAGGGGATGCCTGGGTGAGTGCTAGGAATAATCCTCCAGCTGGATAGGAATTCGATTCGAATCGCCGTCTCTCCCGGTTAGTGAGAACTTGACAGAGCAGCGGCAAACGTAGCATTCACTAATGAACTTGGTTCATGATAATGATGATAGCAAGAAGAACATATGACGAATTTTGGTATGGTTAATATTGTTTGTAATAATCAAGTGATGTGTTGTAGTACAGGTGCTAATCTAGAGGTAGGCTGATGATAAATAAATATGATGCTCTTAAAATGACTTAGTTGTAAGTTAAGTTTTTGGCAAAAGGTGAGTCAACCAGCTCCACTTAAAATTTAGCCTTGCATGATCCTTGGTGTCTGTTGTGTTTTACTAGACGGGTAAGTCTAGCTGAGTACATCCTCGTACTCAGGGTTTATTCCCACCTCTTGCAGATGATATCTTCTATGACGGTTTCTGCAAGACCTGTCTCCATTCCGCTGGGGATGAGGACTAACCGTTGGGCACGGTTCTCTACTCTTCTCGTCTATGATGCTTTTGGAAGGATGGTATAGACTCTGGCAGTAACAAAACTTGTGAACTGAACTTTAAACGAGTGTGTGTAACTATTTTGCTTCCGCTACTTCAAACTTGGGTTGTAATAACTTAATGACTCCGATGTGGTGCCGCTTCGTCGGCAATGAATGACTATGTAACATTCGTTGTGTTTATGCTGAACTATTACGATCTTGGTTTGTTGCGAGTTGGTTTGAAGTCCTTCGTGATTTCGATTGACTACCGGGATTATATGGGCTCAAGTTTAGAAACTTGATTGTTTGACGATCGTTTCTGCACTTGAACTCTTATAATTTGGTCGGTTCTGTGACAGCTGGCATCGGAGCAAGTTCAGCATTATAAATGCAGCGTTTGTGTATTTAAAACAAAAGAGTTTTTAAATAAAACGGTGTTTAATAAGTAATCAAGTTATGCCAGTGGTCGAATCCTCCTTGCCCACATAAGGACTCTAGGTGGCTATTTAAGTACTGACTTGGGGGGGGTTTTATTTATGCATCTCCGGCAGTACTCAGGTATGGATGTGTGATGACCGCACTATGCTACCCTGTGGTCTAATGGTGGAGGTAGCCTTCATATGTGAATTAGCCACATATGTTGCTAGATTTAAATTATGCAACGTCGCACCTACGCTTAGGTAAGTGGGAGCTGTGAGAGCATGATCGTCCAAACGGCGGTCTAGGGGAGTGTTCGCGATGGTTTTCTGGAGTGGCTACATGTCGAAACCATGGAACCACGAAAGAAACTTAATTGGGGAGTATTTAATTTCTCGGGTAGTTGTGGTGTCATTGTTTGAGGGTGTTGGGCATGCCCAAGCAATGTGCACTTAGTTTACTGCTTTCTTGAGTGATATATTGGGAACTGTTGGGCTGAAATGAAGTTTTCTGCAGGTACTCTAACAACGTACGTGTAAACCGATAGTTACCGTATCGAGAGACGAATGTATGCCACCGTATATCCGTTAGAATATTAATTTTCTAAGTTTGTGAGGACGTACGGTTCGTGCATGCATCATGTTGCATTCATACATGCATTCTGTCTGCTCCTTCCCTTACAATTTCGTCACTTTTTAAATAAATAAATGTTGCTTCAACTAATCCTCTTTTACCCATGGTATTCCCATTCCTTTCCACAGATGGACGCACCCGCCTCACCTCGTCCCAGTGACACTTTCTTGCACGAGTTTGGCACTCCTACCCTGCTCTGGAGAGTGTTACGGACTGTTGGGTATACTGAGCCACCTCAGTATTCTTGGTGGGAGATGGAGAGCACAGGAGAGATCCAGTGGTTTGCTGTGCAGGGAGTTGTCCCTCCACACGGGGACAAGCCTGCATGGACAGGCTGGACGTGCAGCTCAGATGGGCAGACTCCTTGGGAGGCAGCTCAGGTTGCAGCCCAGACTATCCTGCTCGACATCTGTCAGAGGTGTGGTGACGAGCTGACAGGAGGACCAGCGGCCTCCATTCCTAGTGCTGACCCAGCAGCCGCGGAGTGGAAACAGGCTGATGGTTGTGCTTTGGTTCGAGGCAGAGGAGAGAGAGCTGAGAGCTCTAGTCCTGCTATGAGTGCTATGATGGCTGTACTCAAGTTGATCAGTCAGCGAGAGGGCACCTATGCACAGGTGATGGTGGCTGTTCACAGGGCCCAGGAGATGCAGCGGAAGGCTGAAAAGCGTGCTCGCAAGTTTCGCAAGCAAGCTAGGCTCTTGGAGCAAGCTCAGAAGGACCGCAATGACTGGGAAGACATTGCGGAGTATCGGAGGCAGCAGTGGGTGAAAGCCATCAGAGAGAGAGATCATAAGCAGGATCAGATGAGCCAGTTAGCTAGAGAGAAGGAGACCTTGCAGGAGCGCTTGGTGCAGCTCACCCGTGAGAGAGATACTGCACTCCGCGTGTCGGAGAACAGGCGCCAAGCATGGGAGATGCACCGAGTTCAGTCGCGTGAGCGGGAGAACTATCTACAGGATCAGATTGAGGCTGGTCTTGTGGAGATTCACCGTCTCAACAACTTGCTACACCCTATTCCTCGCCCTATCCCAGTGTATCCAGAGGTGGGACCTCAGGTGATTGTGGCCGAGGATGATGGTATGGAGGTTGATGGACCAGCAGCGGCTGCACCACCTTTACACGAGGACGTGGAGGATGAGGAGCTTGAGCCGGTTAGCGACGAGGATGGAGAGGCGATCTTCGACGCTGACTCGGACGACGAGCCTGGAGTGTAGGGAGTAGTGAGTAGTTGCTGCAGGATCTTTTGTTGTGTGCCAGTCGGTTGTGGTGCTTTTGTAACCATGTTGTAATTCGAAACTTTGACCTTGACTCATGGCATGTACTGTGATGGTGTAATAACCTTATGGACCCTATGTGCAGTCTATATGATCGTTATGTTATGCCGATGTTTTCCGTTGTGGTGCGTATTGCGGATATCTATGTCGTGTGTTGGATTGGTGATGTTGTTTTGTGGAATTGAATTATTGTGCCTTTCTGTGAAGTTATTCTTTCGAATACTTTCAGGCATGAGTATAAGTTCTTCTACGGCAAATCTTGTCATCATCAATGCTCACTGACTGTGTCTTTACAGATGTCTCGTGGCACCCGGGGTGCGGAACAGCGTGCAAACATGAATCCACCACCTCCTCCTCCACCACCAAATCCAGCTGAGCTGATGCAAATGATGGTGGAAAATCAGAGGATGCTCACTGAAACCATCAATCGTATGGCAAATCAGGGTGGCCGTAATGCACAGGAAGGGCCAGCTCCTAACCAGTACAGTAGCTTCAAGGACTTCATGGATACGAAGCCCCCACCTTTCAGAGAAGCTGAAGAACCCCTTCAAGCTGAAGAGTGGCTGAATACGGTAGAACAAAAGTTTCGCCTACTTCGGTTGACTGAAGGTTTGAAGGCGGAGTATGCAGCTCACCAACTGCAAGGACCGGCAGGCATCTGGTGGAATCAGTACCGGGAAGCTCTTCCGCCTGACACGGTGATTGATTGGAATCTTTTCCGTGAGTCTTTCAAAGGGCATTTCATTCCTCCGGGTGTTATGGAGATGAAGCACACCGAGTTCATGCAGTTGACTCAGGGCAACAAGACTCTGAAGGAGTATTTGCATGCTTTCAATCACTTGTCTAGGTATGCTCCTGAGTTTGTGAACACGGAGACGAAAAAGATCGCTAGTTTCAAGCGGGGTTTGGGTCCCAAATTGCTGAAGACTATGGGCCGCACTAAGTGTGCAACTTTCAACGAGTTTGTCAGTGATGCTCTCACCCAAGAGAACTATAACACTGTGTACACTGCGACCAAGACTCGCAAAAGGGCTTTTGAGGCCAGTGCTGGGTCATCTCAGTCCAAGGCTCCAGTGGCAGCTAAGCCACCATTCCGTGCTCCAACCCCCAACCAGCGATACCGCCCTCCGGTGAAGAAAAATCAGGCAAAGACGGGTTTCCGCAAGGGGTACTCTATTGCTCTTCCTAGGGGCAACACGGGTCCCAACTCTGCCAAGACTCCACCTGCCAACCGTCCGTGCTGGAACTGCAATCAGACCGGGCATTGGCAGAGCAACTGTCCTTACCCGCCAAAGAAGGGCAACCAGGGGAACGTCCGTCAGGGGCGTGTTCATTACACAACTGTGGAGGCAATCCCTGCTGGTGAGGTAGTCACGGCTGGTGAGTTTCTGGTCAATCAACATGATGCACTCGTGCTTTTTGATTCTGGAGCATCGCATTCTTTTGTGAGTTCTGAATTTGTATCTAAGCATAGCATCAAGACCATCACACTTGATAAGGGCAGTTATTGTATTAGTGCTGCGGGAAATGATATTTCCACCAATCAAGTGGTTTTGGGGGCAACTCTGGAGATAGGAGGCCGTCAGTTTCTTGCTGATCTGGTTGTTCTACCCGGTGTGGGCATAGATGTAATTCTGGGGATGAAGTGGATGAGTGGTAATGGAGTTCTTATAGACACCACCACTCATGTAGTGATGTTGAAAGACCCAAATACCAAGGAGGCATTTCTAGTGCAACTCCCTCGTGATATTCAAATCCGTAGCACTGTGAATGCAGTTACATCTAAGGCTATTCAGGATATTCCGGTGGTGTGTGAGTTTTCGGACGTATTTCCTGATGATTTGCCCGGGCTTCCTCCGGATCGGGATGTGGAGTTTAAAATTGAATTGATTCCAGGCACCGCTCCTATCTCTAGAAGACCTTATAGGATGCCGCCCAATGAATTAGCTGAGCTTAAGACCCAACTAAATGAGTTGTTGCAGAAGGGTCTTATTCGTCCTAGTTCTTCTCCTTGGGGTTGTCCGGCTATCTTTGTGAAGAAGAAGGATCAATCTTTGCGCATGTGTGTGGACTATCGTCCCCTAAATGCGGTGACTATCAAGAACAAATACCCTCTTCCTCGCATTGATATCTTGTTTGATCAGTTGTCTAAAGCTAAGGTATTCTCCAAGATTGATTTGCGATCTGGGTACCATCAGATCAAGATCCGTCCCGAAGATATACCTAAGACGGCTTTCTCGACGAGGTATGGGTTGTATGAGTACCTTGTCATGTCCTTCGGGCTTACGAATGCACCTGCTCATTTCATGTATCTTATGAATTCGGTGTTCATGCCCGAATTGGACAAGTTTGTAGTGGTCTTCATTGATGATATCTTGGTATATTCTTGCAATGAAGAGGAGCATGCAGAGCATCTGCGTGTAGTGTTGTCGCGTTTGCGCGAACATCAGCTTTATGCTAAGTTTAGCAAATGCGAGTTTTGGCTAAAGAAAGTACCTTTCTTGGGCCATGTCTTATCTGAAGAAGGCATATCGGTGGATCCGGCTAAGGTGCAAGAGGTGCTGGATTGGAAAGTTCCAACTTCGGTACACGAGGTTCGGAGTTTTCTCGGTCTGGCTGGGTATTACCGTCGATTTATTCCGGAGTTCTCCAAAATATCCAAGCCTATGACTCGTCTACTTCAGAAAGATGAAAAGTTTGTGTGGACACCTGAGTGTGAGGAGGCATTCCACAAGTTGAGAACACTGTTGACATCAGCTCCTGTCCTAGCTCAACCTGACATCGAGAAGCCCTTCGATGTCTTTTGTGACGCATCAGGCATTGGTTTAGGCTGTGTGTTGATGCAGGAAGGTCGCGTTATCGCGTATGCCTCGCGCCAACTTCGAAAGCATGAGGTCAATTACCCCACTCATGACTTAGAATTGGCAGCAGTTGTTCATGCTTTGAAAATCTGGAGGCATTATCTGCTGGGTAATCTGTGTAATATCTACACCGATCATAAGAGCCTCAAGTATATCTTCACTCAACCTGAACTGAACATGCGGCAGCGAAGGTGGCTTGAGTTGATTAAAGACTATAATCTCCAAGTGCACTATCATCCGGGCAAGGCAAATGTGGTGGCGGATGCCTTGAGTCGGAATGCGCACTGTCACTCAATCCAAGTGGAAGATCCGTTGTTGTCACATCTTATGCATCCGCTTGTGCTCAACCAGATTTCTCTGGAAAGTACCATTCGCAATCGAGTCATCGAACTGCAGCGGACAGATGTAGGCATCCACCATATCAAGAGGAAGATGAAGGAAGAAGAAACCAAGCATTTCTGGGTTGATGAAAACGGAATCCTTTGGTTCAAGGATCGACTTGTGGTCCCAAAAGACCGCGAGCTGCGAAATCAGATCCTATCTGAAGCTCATTCATCCAAAATGTCTATCCATCCTGGTAGTAGCAAGATGTATCAGGATCTGAAACCTTTGTTTTGGTGGACAAAGATGAAAAAGGAGATAGCTGCTTTTGTCGCTCGTTGTGACAATTGTTGTTGCGTGAAGGCTGTTCACATGAAAGCTGGTTTGCTTCAACCCTTGCCAATTCCTGGTTGGAAATGGGAAGAAGTCAGCATGGATTTCATCAGTGGACTCCCAACTTCTGTTAAGGGTTATGACTCTATCTGGGTGGTTGTAAATCGTTTGACCAAGGTTGCTCGATTCATTCCAGTCCGAACTGATTATCATCCCCATCAGTATGCGGAGTTGTATTTCGAGCACATTGTTCGCCAGTATGGTGTGCCTCGAACAATCATATCTGATCGTGGACCACAATTCACTGCTCGTTTTTGGGAATGTCTTCATGAGCAGATTGGTACTCACTTGGTCCGCAGCTCTGCTTATCATCCCCAAATAGCAGGTCAAACTGAACGAGTTAACCCTATCCTTGAAGATATGTTGAGGGCATGTGCTCTCTCATCAAAAGGTTCTTGGGTTAAGTGGTTGCCTTTAGCTGAGTTCTCCTACAACAACAGTTATCAGGAGAGTATCAAAATGGCTCCATTTGAAGCCTTGTACGGTCGAAAGTGTCGAACCCCGTTGAATTGGGTAGAAGCTGGAGAGCGAAGATACTACGGCATCGATTTCGTGAACGAAGCGGAGCAGAAAATCCGTGTTATCCAGCAACACCTGGAAGCTGCTCAAGCTCGTCAGAAAAGTTATGCCGACAAGAGAAGGAAGCCGATTGAGTATTCAGTTGGTGACCATGTGTACATCAAGGTGTCTCCGATGAAGGGTGTACAAAGGTTCGGAGTCAAGCGAAAGCTTGCACCTCGCTATGTGGGACCTTATCAGATTCTCGAAAAGAAAGGGAATGTGGCATACAAAGTTCAACTCCCAGTTGCGCTTCGGGCCATTTTTCCTGTCTTCCACGTATCGCAATTGAAGAAGTGCCTTCGTGTACCGGAGGAACGAGTGGAAATTCGAGATATCAAGTTGAAGTCAGATTTGGTGTATGAGGAGAAACCCATGGCGATTCTTGATCGCAAGGAACGGGAAACGCGTAATCGTGTGGTTAAGCTCTACAAAGTGTTGTGGAGTAACCACGGGGAAGAAGATGCCACTTGGGAGACGGAGGATTATTTGAAAGAAGTTTACAAAACCTTCTTCGAAAATCAGTAAGCTTTCAAATCTCGGGACGAGATTTTTGTAAGGGGGGGAGGGCTGTAACACCCCAGTGTTATGGTTGCATCAAGCATGTGCATGGCATGAGCATCATCATTTATTCAAAGCATCCATGATCATCATCTATCTTGAGACATGTCATTCTTTGCAAAGATGTGGTTTAAATTGATTAAATAGGCTTCCTATGCTTATGTTTGAGTGAACAATGCTTGTGTTTGTGCTCAATGTCTTGGTAATTAGTTTATCTATGTTTAACTTGATCTTGGGAACAATGTTCATGTTGGTCACTTTTCCAAAATATGCTTCTAAGTCATACTTATGAAAATAGGCCCTAGGACCCTCTTTTGCTTAGGCCTTTAAAAAGTGTTTCATAAAATGTTTGCATGTCAGAACTTCCTACAGCAAAGTTGTAGCAAATTTTATAAGGAACAAAAGTTGTTTTATGGCCATCTCATGAAAATGATCACAAATAGCTCAAAAGTAGCCCACAAGGCAGATTTGGGGCTGTTTTCAACACTTAGAAAATTTTCTAAGTCCTGGGTGCTTTGCAGTTTGCTCGATCGGTTTTGGAAACTCTATATCTTTCAATCCAGGCCGATCTGGCCTTTGCTCTAGTTGACAAAGTTGTAGATCTCGCCTAGTACTCCAAGTTTGTCAACTACGCCATCGCCTAATTCACTCTGGTTTGGGAGATAATCGCCGGTGAAGTGGCTCTGTCAGACGAGTACCCTTTCTTCTCAATCGGGCCTGACCTCGTCGACGTGGCCGACCGCCGGCAGAGCTCCGTCGCCATTTGTCGCCCGTACGCCGCGTTTGGCCCCGCTTGTCAGCTTCCGTCGCGTGCATGACCTCCACTGCGACGCCCCGAGCGAGTGGACGCGTCCACTTCGCTCTGCCTCGCCCTCTTTCGCCTCAACCTCGTCCGCAGCGAGCTCTCCGCCGCGAGCTCACTCCGGCGAGCTCGTGTGCGCTCCTCTCTGCGTCTCCGTCCACCAAACTCCACCCAAAGCTCCGCCGTGAGCCGCTCTCCAAGCTCCACCCTCTAACTCGCCGAGAAACCCACCGGTGAGCCGACATTCCCTTCTTCCCCCAAATCGGTCCGCCGTGACCTTCTTCTCCGGCGAACTCAATGCCGAGCGCTGTGAGGCTTTTCATCATCTTTGGTTAGGTCCTAGAGGTAGCTTAGGTCCTTAGCGAGCTTTTGCGCCACCTGGTGGACGCTCTACCGGGTTCTCCGTCGCCGGACACGGTGCGCAGCGCCGCCGTGCTTCCGCCGGAGTTGGGTGCTCTCGTGGCCAGCGCTTTCCACGGGGATCCAGGCCAAGCCGCGTACCTAGGAAGCTTCGCCGTAGTCCGTTGGTGCTGTAGAAGGCCTTAGGTCGCGCTCTACCGGCCTGAGGGCTCCGGCGTAATGCCGGGCACCTCCGCCGAGCCGCCATTGCCGACGGTGAGCCCCTTCCGGTGGCTCCGCCGTGGCAAAAGTGGGGTCAATCGAGTCGTTAGGGTTCGGGGATCACGTTGATGCCCTGGGTTTGGCCGGAGACCTCGCCGTCGCGGAGAAATCGCCGGCGAAGATCGCCTCGGCCGTGAGGAAGAAGAGCCTGACAGATGGGACCCACTGTCAGCGACTCTCTCTTTCCCTCCTTTTCTTTTATTCAAAATCCTGATTTTTGGCTTTCTTGCAAAAATCATATCTCCTGTTTCTGAGATCCAAAAATTGTGAAACAAATTTTGTGGTGTTTCTTGAGATGGCTAGTATTTAATAAAAATATAAAATGAATCATGTTTTCTGAGAAATTATTTATTAAGGATTTAATCTTGTTATTTTTGGATAAATGCATATCTCTTGTTATACTACTTAGTTTGCTTTGAAAATTTATGGTGGTCTCTGCACGGCATTAGGGTGCTCTGATAATTATTTCATGATTTTTGGAGCACTGTTGTTGTGATATGTAATTTGTGTTTGAAATATGGCTTGTTTCTTTAATTAAATCACATAAAATAATTGGTGCTTATGCTGGTGCTCTATTTTGGTGGTAAACTTGTTTATGGTATTCCTAAGATATAAATAATCTGAAATCTGTTGTTTGACACTATATAAGTCATGTCTATGAATTTATGAAATAAATGCCTTGATACATGTTAAATGCATATCTTTAATTTGGCATGTGTATTGGTCCTGAAAATTTTATGGTGGTGATCTGATGTTATACTTGTGCCTCTGTAATTTTTGTAGATTTTTCTGAGCACTTTAACTAATATCTTGTAAATATGCCTTATCTAAAGTTAATTAATAAATGCCTTGTTAAGTAATTGTTTTGGGGTTTTCAACTGATGATCTGGTGACCTTGTAATATGTTTGTGCTCATGAGTCATATGGTTGGCATGGTTTGTGTTTTGATCATGTCATTAAATAATTAACTATAGGGTTAAATGCTGTTCTGGACAGCAAGTGAGCAATTTAACTTTGCTTAATAATAACTTGACTTTCTGTGAAACTTGTCTAAATCAAAGTTGTTCTAAACTTATAGAGCCATCTGTGGTTTAAATTTGAAGTCATTTGGCCAAGTAGTTTAAAAGTTATAGATGTTCCAAGCTGGGTTCCAGAAATAGGTGTTCTCTGTTTTTCTGGGACAGAACCTGGAACTTTGTTTAAATGACCAGTTTCATGTATGAATCTTGCTGTCATGATTAAAGATTAATTGTAGACAATTTCATAAGCTTTCCAGAATGTCCTTACTCATGTTTGTTGGACCTGTCCATCTATAATTATGATTTATTTACTGAGCATACTTGTTTTGTGTCGTTTGCTGCTTTAGTGCCATGATAGGTTTTGGGTTATGTTAACTTGTTTATTCATGTGAGTTAGTATAACTCTTGCTCCGTAAATGAGTGTCCAGTGAGTTGCTTGTGTTATTAAGCATTCATCTGTAGCATGTGCACCTTCTCATTCATCGAGCATGCAATAGGTGCACCGGACGTGGCAGTTTCCTTCGAGCTCCAAGCGAATCCCGAAGGTCAGGAGGGCAGCCAGGAGGTGGAGGTCCAGCAAGCCGGACTCGAGGAGCCCGAAGAAGAAGTTGAGTGCCCGAATCACGAGCCGGCATCGTTCGTGAAAGGCAAGCCCCGGAGCATTCTAAGTCTCCCCTTATTTCCGAAAAGTTTACTTAATACGTTATATCTATTGATGCATTACGTATAGGAGTTGTGATGAAACTGTTGCTGCATTCTACTCTATCCTTGTCCAGATAACTAACCCTCCCTGGTTGTAGAGTTAGGTTCGAGTAGCAGCTTAGCTATGCTTTAATCGGTAGAAGTCGGGTGATATTCTGTCATCCGCGCGATATAGGGTTGTGTCGGGTCACGATGGTCTATATGTGCTATCGTGGATGGAACCTGGTTAAATTGACTTAAGCCGGGCGGAGTTTTGCAAGTGTGTAGTAACTCCGTCTGTGGCAGCTAAGGACTGATCGTTGTACGTCCTCTTGTCATGTTGAACGCATGCCTGACACTTAGTTGGCCGGATAACTCGTTCCGACCGCGAAGCCGAGTAGTATGACTCAGGCCGGAAGACCGGCAAGTATAAAGTGCGCACTACCGGAGGAAGTGCGGTGTGCGGGGGACCATTGGCGTAAGTCCAAAGGCAGGTGAGTTAAAATTCCTGACCTCCCTGGCAGAGTGGTAGCCCTGGGAGTGCGGCGCTGATCGGAGCCGCGATTCCTGAGTCGTACCAAAGGTGACCCTTTGGCTCTCCGGCAGGGGATGCGTGGGTGAGTGCTAGGAATAATCCTCCAGCTGGATAGGAATTCGATTCGAATCGCCGTCTCTCCCGGTTAGTGAGAACTTGACAGAGCAGCGGCAAACGTAGCATTCACTAATGAACTTGGTTCATGATAATGATGATAGCAAGAAGAACATATGACGAATTTTGGTATGGTTAATATTGTTTGTAATAATCAAGTGATGTGTTGTAGTACAGGTGCTAATCTAGAGGTAGGCTGATGATAAATAAATATGATGCTCTTAAAATGACTTAGTTGTAAGTTAAGTTTTTGGCAAAAGGTGAGTCAACCAGCTCCACTTCAAATTTAGCCTTGCATGATCCTTGGTGTCTGTTGTGTTTTACTAGATGGGTAAGTCTAGCTGAGTACATCCTCGTACTCAGGGTTTATTCCCACCTGTTGCATATGATATCTTCTATGACGGTTTCTGCAAGACCTGTCTCCATCCCGCTGGGGATGAGGACTAACCGTTGGGCACGGTTCTCTACTCTTCTCGTCTATGATGCTTTTGGAAGGATGGTATAGACTCTGGCAGTAACAAAACTTGTGAACTGAACTTTGAACGAGTGTGTGTAACTATTTTGCTTCCGCTACTTCAAACTTGGGTTGTAATAACTTAATGACTCCGATGTGGTGCCGCTTCGTCGGCAATGAATGACTATGTAACATTCGTTGTGTTTATGCTGAACTATTACGATCTTGGTTTGTTGCGAGTTGGTTTGAAGTCCTTCGTGATTTCGATTGACTACCGGGATTATATGGGCTCAAGTTTAGAAACTTGATTGTTTGACGATCGTTTCTGCACTTGAACTCTTATAATTTGGTCGGTTCTGTGACAGCTTGCACGGGACATACCATATGCTCGAAAATCAATTTGGACGCACCCGTTGGAACTTCTAGATGACGTGTATCATATGGAATCTCGTTCGGTCTGTTTGGAGAGTGTTCGTTTCAGTGCAACATAGTTGCACGGTTTGCTCCTAATGCACCATAGGCTAAAAAACCATTTTGGACACACCTGATGGTACTCCTTGGTGAAGAGGCTCAAGTGAAAGCTCGGTTCGGTCTATTTGGAGATAGGGCTAACCTTGATGCAAGATAGGTGTATAGTTTACATGGAAAGTACCATATGCTCAGAAGTCAATTTGGACGCACCTGATGGAACTCATAGATGACGTGTGTTATATGGAATCTCGCGTTGGTCTGTTTGAAGATAGTGTTAGTTTTGGTGCAAGATAGGTGGACAGTTTGCGCCTAATGCACCATAGTCTAAGAAACCATTTTGGAAAATCTGTTGGTACTCAAAGGTGAAGAGGCTCAAGTGGAAGCTTGGTTCGGTCTGTTTGGAGATAGTGCTAATCTTGATGCAAGATAGGTGCATGGTTTGCATGGAACGTACCCTATGCTCGGAAATCAATTTGGACACACCCGACGGAACTCCTAGATAATGTGTGTCATATGGTATCTCACTTCGGTTCATTTGGAGACAGTGTTAGTTTCGCTGCAAGATAGGTGCACAGTTTGCTCTTAATGCACCAAAGTCTAAGAAACTATTTTGGACGCACCTATTGGTACTTCTAGGTGAAGAGGCTAAAGTGGAAGTTCGGTTTAGTCTATTTCGAGATTGTGCTAATCTTAATGCTAGGTTGGTGCATAGTTTTGCACGGGACATACCATATTCCTGGAAATCAATTTGGACGCACCCGATGGAACTCTTAGATGATGTGTGTCATATGGAGTCTCGCTTCCGTCTGTTTGGAGACAGTGTTAGTTTCGATGCAAGATAGGTGCACAGTTTGTGCCTAATACACCATAGGCAAAGAAACGATTTTGGACGCACCCGATTGTACTCCTAGGTAAAGGGGCATAAATGAATGCTCGGTTTGGTCTGTTTGGAGATAGTGCAAATCTTGATATAAGATAGGTGCACAGTTTGCATGGAATGTACCATATGCTTAGAAATCAGTTTGGATGCACCCGATAGAACTCTTAGATGACGTGTGTCATATGGAATCTCACTTCGGTCCACATGGAGATAGTGTTACTTTGGGTGCAATATAGGTGCTTGGTGTGCATGAAACAAAACATATGCTTGAAAGTCAATTTGGACACACCCGATATAACTCCTAGATGATGTGTGTCATCTGATATCTCACTTCGGTCCATTTGGAGAAAGTGTTAGTTTTGGTGCATGATTGGTGCACGGTTTGTGCCTAATACACCATACTCTAAGAAACCATTTTGGACGCAACCGGTACTCTCCGCTGAAGAGGCTCAAGTGGAAGCTCGGTTCGGTCTATTTGGAGACAGTGTTAATTTTGATGCAAGATACTTGCATAGTTTGCATGGAACGTACCTTATGCTCAGAAATCAATTTGGACGCATCCGATAGAACTTCAGGATGAGATGTGTCATATGTAATCTTGCTTTGGTCCATTTGGAGAAAGTGTTAGTATCGGTGCAAGATAGGTGCATAGTTTGCGCTTAATGTACCGCAGGCTAAGAAACTATTTTGGATGCACCCGATGGTACTCCTAGGTGAAGTGGCTCAAGTGAAAGCTCGGTTCAGTCCATTTGGAGATAGTGCTACTCTTGATGCAAAATAGGTGCACAGTTTACATAGAACGTACCATATGCTTGAAAATCAATTTGGACGCACCTGATGGAACTCCTAGATGACGTGTTTCATATAGAATCTTGTTTCAGTCCGTTTGGAGATAGTGTTAGTTTTGGTGCAAGATAGGTGCATAGTTTGTGCCTAATGCACCATAGCCTAAGAAACCGTTTTGGGCGCACCTGTTTGTACTCCTAGATGAAGAGGCTCAAGTGCAAGCTGGGTGCGGTCTGCTTGGAGATACTACTAATCTTGATGCAAGATAGGTGCATGGTTTGCATAGAACGTACCATATGCTCAGAAATCAATTTGGACACACACGATGGAACACCTAGATGACGTGTGTCATATGGAATCTCGGTTTGGTCCATTTGGAAATAGTGTTACTTTCGGTGCAATATAGGTGCACAGTTTGCGTCTAATGCACCATAGTCTAAGAAACCATTTTGGACGCACCTGTTGGTCCGAGGTGAAGAGGCTTAAGTGGAAGCTCGGTTCGGTCTATTTGGTGATGGTGCTAATCTTGACGCAAGATAGGTGCACGGTTTGCATGGAATGTACCATATGCTCAGAAATCAATTTGGACGCACCCGATGGAACTCCTAGATGACGTGTGTCATGTGGAATCCCACTTTGGTCCGTTTGGACATAGTGTTAGTTTCGCTACAAGATAGGTGCACAGTTTGCTCTTAATGCACCAAAGTCTAAGAAACCATTTCGGACGCACCTATTGGTACTTCTAGGTGAAGAGGCTAAAGTGGAAGCTCGGTTTAGTCTATTTTGAGATTGTGCTAATATTAATGCGAGATAGGTGCATAGTTTGCACGGGACATACCATATTCCCGGAAATCAATTTGGACGCACCCGATGGAACTCTTAGATGACGTGTCATATGTACTCTCGCTTCGGTCTGTTTGGAGACAGTGTTAGTTTCGGTGAAAGATAGGTGCACAGTTTGTGCCTAATACACCATAGGCTAAGAAACAATTTTGGATGCACCCGATTGTACTCCTAGGTAAAGGGGCTTAAATGAATGCTCGGTTTGGTCTGTTTGGAGATAGTGCTAATCTTGATGTAAGATTGGTGCACAGTTTGCATGGAATGTACCATATGCTTAGAAATCAGTTTGGATGCACCCGATAGAACTCTTAGATGACGTGTGTCATATGGAATCTCACTTCGGTCCACATGGAGATAGTGTTACTTTCGGTGCAAGATAGGTGCTCGGTGTGCATGAAACAAAACATATTCTTGAAAATCAATTTGGACACACCCGATATAACTTCTAGATGATGTGTGTCATCTGATATCTCACTTCGGTCCATTTGGAGAAAGTGTTAGTTTTGGTGCATGATTGGTGCACGGTTTGTGCCTAATACACGATACTCTAAGAAACCATTTTGGACGCAACCGGTACTCTCCAGTGAAGTAGGCTCAAGTGGAAGCTCGGTTCGGTCTATTTGGAGATAGAGCTAATCTTGATGCAAGATAGTTGCATAGTTTGCATAGAACGTACCTTATGCTTAGAAATCAATTTGGACGCATCCGATAGAACTTCTGGATGACGTGTGTCATATGTAATCTTGCTTTGGTCCATTTGGAGAAAGTGTTAGTATCGGTGCAAGATAGGTGCACGATTTGCGCCTAATGTACCGCAGGCTAAGAAACTATTTTGGACGCACTCGATGGTACTCCTAGGTGAAGTGGCTCAAGTGAAAGCTCGGTTCAGTCTATTTGGAGATAGTGCTACTCTTGATGCAAAATAGGTGCACAGTTTACATGGAACGTACCATATGCTTGAAAATTAATTTAGACGCACCTGATGGAACTGCTAGATGTTGTGTTTCATATAGAATCTCGTTTCGGTCCATTTGGAGACAGTGTTAGTTTTGGTGCAAGATAGGTGCATAGTTTGTGCCTAATGCACAATAGCCTAAGAAACCATTTTGGGCGCACCTGTTGGTACTCCTAGATGAAGAGGCTCAAGTGCAAGCTGGGTTCGGTCTGCTTGGAGATACTGCTAATCTTGATGCAAGATAGGTGTATGGTTTGCATAGAACGTACCATATGCTCAGAAATCAATTTGGACGGACACGATGGAACACCTAGATGACGTGTGTCATATGGAACCTCAGTTTGGTCTGTTTGGAAATAGTGTTAGTTTCGGTGCAATATAGGTCCACAGTTTGTGCCTAATGCACCAAAGTCTAAGAAACCATTTTGAACGCACTTGTTGGTCTGAGGTGAAGAGGCTTAAGTGGAAGCTCGGTTCGGTCTATTTGGTGATTGTGCTAATCTTGATGCAAGATAGGTGCACGGTTTGCATGGAACGTCCCATATGCTCAGAAATCAATTTGGACGCACCCGATGGAACTCCTAGATGACGTGTGTCATATGGAATCCCACTTTGGTCCGTTTGGACATAGTGTTAGTTTCGCTACAAGATAGGTGCACAGTTTGCTCTTAATGCACCAAAGTCTAAGAAACCATTTTGGACGCACCTATTGGTACTTCTAGGTGAAGAGGCTAAAGTGGAAGCTCGGTTTAGTCTATTTCGAGATTGTGCTAATCTTAATGCAAGATAGGTGCATAGTTTGCACGGGGCATACCATATTCGCGGAAATCAATTTGGACGCACCCGATGGAACTCTTAGATGACGTGTCATATGGACTCTCGCTTCGGTCTATTTGGAGACAGTGTTAGTTTCGGTACAAGATAGGTGCGCAGTTTGTGCCTAATACACCATAGGCTAAGAAACAATTTCGGACGCACCCGATTGTACTCCTAGGTAAAGGGGCTTAAATGAATGCTCGGTTTGGTCTATTTGGAGATAGTGCTAATCTTGATGTAAGATAGGTGCACAGTTTGCATGGAATGTACCATATGCTTAGAAATTAGTTTGGATGCACCCGATAGAACTCCTAGATGACGTGTGTCATATGGAATCTCACTTCAGTCCACATGGAGATAGTGTTACTTTCGGTGCAAGATAGGTGCTTGGTGTGCATGAAACAAAACTTATGCTTGAAAATGAATTTGGACACACCCGATATAACTCCTAGATGATGTGTGTCATCTGATATCTCACTTTGGTCCATTTGGAGAAAGTGTTAGTTTTGGTGCAAGATTGGTGCACGGTTTGTGCCTAATACAGCATACTCTAAGAAACCATTTTGGACGCAGCCGGTACTCTCCGCTGAAGAGGCTCAAGTGGAAGCTCGGTTCGGTCTATTTGGAGATAGTGCTATCTTGATGCAAGATAGTTGCATAGTTTGCATGGAACATACCTTATGCTCAGAAATCAATTTTGACGCATCCGATAGAACTTCTGGATGACGTGTGTCATGTAATCTTGCTTTGGTCCATTTGGAGAGAGTGTTAGTATCGGTGCAAGATAGGTGCACGGTTTGCGCCTAATGTACCGCAGGCTAAGAAACTATTTTGGACGCACCCGATGGTACTCCTAGGTGAAGTGGCTCAAGTGAAAGCTCGGTTTAGTCCATTTGGAGATAGTGCTACACTTGATACAAAATAGGTGCACAGTTTACATGGAACGTACCATATGCTTGAAAATCAATTTGGATGCACCTGATGGAACTCCTAGATGACGTGTCTCATATAGAATCTTGTTTCGGTCCATTTGGAGACAGTGTTAGTTTTGGTGCAAGATAGGTGCATAGTTTGTGCGTAATGCACCATAGGCTAAGAAACCATTTTGGGCGCACATGTTGGTACTCTCCGCTGAAGAGGCTCAAGTACAAGCTAGGTTCGGTCTGCTTGGAGATACTGCTAATCTTGATGCAAGATAGGTGCATGGTTTGCATAGAACGTACCATATGCTCAGAAATCAATTTGGACGCACCCGATGGAACTCCTAGATGATGTGTGTCGTATGGAATCTCGCTTTGGTCCGTTTGGAGATAGTGTTAGTTTCGGTGCAAGATAGGTGCACAGTTTGCGTCAAATGCACCATAGTCTAAGAAACCATTTTGGACGCACATGTTGGTCCGAGGTGAAGAGGCTCAAGTGCAAGCTTGGTTCGGTCTATTTGGTGATGGTGCTAATCTTGATGCAACATAGGTGCACGGTTTGCATGGAACGTACCATATGCTTAGAAATCAATTTGGACGCACCCGATGGAACTCCTAGATGACGTGTGTCATATGAAATCTCGCTTTGTGGTGCAAGATAGTTGCACAGTTTGCGCCTAATGGCTCTCAAAAAAGTTTCTGCCTAATGCACCATAGTCCAAGAAACCATTTTGGACGCACCTGTTGGTACTCCTAGGTGAAGAGGCTCAAATGGAAGCTCGGTTTGGTCTGTTTGGAGATAGTGCTAATCTTGATGCAAGATAGTTGCACAGTTTGCATGGAATGTGCCATATGCGCAGAAATCAATTTGGACACACCCAATGGAACTCCTAGATGACGTGTGTCATATGGAATCTCGCTTCGATCCGTTTGGAGTCAGTGTTACTTTTCGTGCAAGATAGGTGCACAGTTTGCACCTACTGCACCATAGCATAAGAAACCATTTTGGACGCACTTCTATGTACTCCTAGGTGAAGAGGCTTGAGTGGAAGCTTGGTTTGGTCTATTTGGAGATACTACTAATCTTGATGCAAGGTAGGTGCGCGGTTTGCATGGAACATACCATATGCTCAGAAATCCATTTTGAGGCACCCGATGGAACTTGTAGATGATGTGTGTAATTTGGAATCTTGCTTTGACCCGTTTGGACATAGTGTTAGTTCTGGTGCAAGATAGGTGCACAGTTTGCGCTTAATGCACCATAGTCTAAGAAACCATTTTGGACGCACCTGTTGGTACTCCTAGGTGATGAGGCTCAAGTGGAAGCTTGGGTTTGGCCTGTTTGGAGATACTGCTAATCTTGATGCAAGATAGGTGCATGGTTTGCATGGAATGTACCATATGCTTGGAAATCAATTTGGATGCACCCGATGGAACTCCTAGATGTCATGTGTCATATGTAATCTCGTCTTGGTCTGTTTGGAGATAGTGTTAGTTTCGGTGCAAGATAGGTGCACGGTTTGTGCCTAATGCACCATACTCTAACAAACCATTTTGGAGACACCTGATTGTACTCCTAGCTGAAGAGGCACAAGTGGAAGCTCGGTTTGGTCTGTTTGGAGATACTGCTAATCTTGACGCAAGATAGGTGCACGGTTTGCATGGACATACCATATGCTCGAAAATCAATTTGGACGCACCCGATAGAACTCCTAGATGCCGTGTGTCATATGGAATCTCACTTCGGTCCATTTGGAGATAGTGTTAGTTTCGGTGCAAGATAAGTGTACAGTTTTCGCCTAATGTACCATAGGCTCAAAAACCATTATGGAAGCACCCGATGGTACTCCTAGGTGAAGAGGCTCAATTGAAAGCTCGGGACGATTTGTTTGGAGATAGTGCTAATCTTCATGTAAGATAGGTGCACAGTTTGCATGGAACATACCATATGCCTGAAAATCAATTTCGACGCACCTGATGGAACTCCTAGATGACGTGTTTCATATAGAATCTCGTTTCGGTCCATTTTGAGACTGTGTTAGTTTTGGTGCAAGATAGGTGCATAGTTTGTGCCTAATGCACCATAGCCTAAGAAACCATTTTGGGCGCACCTGTTGGTACTCTCCGCTAAAGAGGCTCAAGTGCAAGCTGGGTTCGGTCTGCTTGGAGATACTGCTAATCTTGATGCAAGATAGGTGCATGGTTTGCATAGAACGTACCATATGCTCAGAAATCAATTTGGACGCACCCGATGGAACTCCTAGGTGACGTGTGTCGTATGGAATCTCGCTTTGGTCCGTTTGGAGATAGTGTTAGTTTCGGTGCAAGATAGGTGCACAGTTTGCGTCAAATGCACCATAGTCTAAGAAACCATTTTGGACACACCTCTTGGTACTCCTAGGTGAAGACGCTCAAGTGGAAGCTCGGTCCGGTCTGTTTGGAGATAATGCAAATCTTGATGCAAGATACTGTTGACGGTCCTTAAGTATCAAATTTAATTATCAAATAAATATAGAAAAGGATCCAAATGAAATCAACATCTAGACTTAGGGTTTTATCTGACAGAATTCCACGAGTTTTGGTGTTTGTCTATTTGTGCATTGGGTTATCAAGAAATACGGAAAAAAGGCCCACACGTCGGGATTACATAGAGATATTAACGTGCCACGCAATTATCTTACATCTAGAAGACTCCAGAAGCCACGAGACCGAAGCGGAGGCGAAACGGGGCCAGAGGCAGGGCGCCTGCCCTCCTGCCCTGGGCGCCCGCCCCCTCTGAGAGTCCAATCAGGACTCTGCTTTGTGGGAGATCTCCACCGACCTAAAGGATGAATCTAAACCATACAATCTATGTCGGTTTGATCCAACAGCCCATATTCACTTGAAGGGACTATAAAACCAGACCCCCTGGCCCCTGGAGGAGGGAGCCTCTCAACCCTAATTCATTGTTCTTCAAGAGAGAAGAAGCCTCTGATCAAGATTAGAGCCACCACATCAATTAGATATCTAGATTAGCATAGCTACATAGGATTAGAACTAGAAGGAGTCAATCTTCGATTGGTTTCCGGATCTGTCAGGAGGATTCTTGGTAATTCTCTAATTGTGCTTCTAATTGCTTTCTAATTATCTTTGTTCTTCAATATTATGAATATGTCTTTGTTCTACTTCAATATATTGCTTATGACTTTGCTCTACTTGCTTATATTCAAGATTATATTGTTCTTAGTTTATCATAGTTATGTACTTGGCTTAGTTAGATTGGATCTATATACATGCTTAGGATCGTATAACGTTTATCCATCGGAACCATGGGTAAATGACAGATATTGTGTAGGCGTGGTGCTTATACCTTATTTATCTGCGATTGTACCCAATATGCCAGATCGTGGGGTGGTTCGTGATAGTTACAGCTTCATTAATTCTTATATAGTCCCCCTCTCGTGTATTGGGCTGGCAGAGCAACATTATTACAGGGGAGTGATTGCTATGTTTCTCATTTACCTTGCTAATATCACTATGCATGGGTGTAGTCTTGTCTCGCAATGATTGCTAAGTATGCTTGCACTAATTATGATAATGCTAGACTATATAGTTGAGAATAACTTAGGGAATATTCTTGTAGTTCGTTCTAATACCATGCTAATGACTTTCTAGAGTATCTAATTGATGTGCTTATCATATTTATTATGTGGCTAGATCAGATTAGTTATCCTTGTCACTATTATTATTTCATATATCTTTTATGTGACACTTATCCCTGTATGAAGAGTTAGATATAATGTTCTCAATTATACATGCAATGATAGATGCTCAATCTCATATTCTATTCTGTAATCAATAGTGATGATTGTTAATCCCTTCCCAGTGGTAAAAATATAAATAACGATACCTAGAATACTTCCCAGTTAAAATGCTGCATCGGTATTAATCTGTGCGCTTGCAGATCCCATTCATTATTTATTTAGAAGAGCAATTGCATATTTCAATTCCGAGTCTCTCATGTCATGCTGGGGATGACAACTTGGCTTAAGTGGTGTGAGGGATAGGTTTGGCATTTTTGGCACCGTTACTAGATTTAGAGAACTTGGTCTACTTTTGGTAATGATGTTAAGAATACCCAACAAGCATTTTTGGCGCCGTTGCCGGGGAAGGTTGATTACTAATCAGGAATGGAATAAAAGATTTTGAGTTATCATTCGCATCACTAATATGATTGAGCTTATCTATTCTCTCATACAGTTTTACCCTGATATTTTCCTATTTTACCTTATGCAGGGGAATGTATGAATAGAAGACATCTTCCAGGAAATTTTGTTGACAATCCCGAAGCATTATTCAAGAAGACGAGAGCCAAGCTCAAGAAGAGATCATCAACACTTCAGCAAGAAGCTTCATCCAATCAAGAAGATCACCGGAACTTGTCTTCAGAGTTCGAAGCCATGGCGAACAAATCAATCCGCGAGTTCTCAGCTCCCACTACGGACAACATCCGCACTGGACCTGCTGCAGAGATCGATGGCAACTTTGAGCTCAAGCCTGGACTTATCAACATGGTGCAATCCAACCAGTTCTGTGGGAAGGCACACGAAGATGCTAGTGCTCATTTACAACACTTCTTGGAGATTTGCAACAAATTCACCATATCAGGAGTTTCCAAAGATGCTATACTACTTCGCCCCTTCCCATTCTCACTATTAGGGAGAGCGAAGCAGTGGTTCTACGCTACAAAGGAGAAGAATACTACGTGGGCACTCTACTCAACAAACTTCCTGGCAAAGTTCTTTCCCATGGGCAAGACCAATGCTCTCCGTGGGAAGATTACAAGTTTTCAGCAACAAAATGATGAATCTGTTCCAGAAGCATGGGAGCGCTTTCAAGACTACATCCTAGAATGTCCCCATCATGGAATGGAGAGTTGGCTATTGATGCAGACGTTTTATCATGGGCTTGGCAACAGTGCCCGAGAGACCATGGATGCTGCAGCTGGAGGAGCATTCTTATCACTTACTATACCACAAGCCACAGCTCTTGTGGAGAAGATGGCGTCCAACCAAAGCTGGAATGAAGAGAGGACCCAGACACGCAAGAGAGGTGGAGGTATGCATCAGCTGAAGGAGGTAGACATGCTGTCTGCAAAGCTAGACCTGCTCATGAAGAAGCTCGACGATAGAGCTGGAGATAAGAAGGAAGTTATGCACATCTACGACTCTCACATGACTTGTGAGGAGTGTGGAGACACTGGATACTCGGGCAACCACTGCCCTGAGATGCTTGAGGATGTGAACTACATGAACAACAACAACAACAACTATTACAACCGTCCTCAACAAAATCAAGGTTGGAACCAACAGAGGCCTAACTACTCAGGTAATTATCAAGGTAACAATTCTTACAACAATAATAATAATTTTCCACCTCTAAGAGAGTTAGTGTCTAATCAAGGAAAGCTAATGGATAATCTATCTAAGAAATTGGCATCTAATGATAAAATGCTAGAAAATATAAATAATAGAATGGATAATTTCTCTACTGCCATCAAGAATCAAATTAGCTTTAATAAAATGATTGAATCTCAGTTAAATCAAATAGCTGCTGTTGTTCCTACTACTAACCCCGGTATACCATCACAACCGGAAGGATTGGAATCTGCAAATCTTGTAGACATGTTTGATACAGGTAATTGGAGTAACCCCGTCACTGAATTCTCTACTGACCTTCTGCCGGTCAAGAGAGGCGATCCAGGACGCCCCGTCATCCCGATCTCCATCAGCATGGTGGACGTTCCAGAAGCACTCTGCGACTTTGGCTCCAGTGTCAACATTATACCCAGGGTACTCTATGAAAAATTCTTTACATATCCTTTATTAGAAACAACCATGTGTTTGCAGTTTGCAGATCAGGCGATAAGTTTTCCAAAAGGAATAGTGAAGAACCTTTGTGTCCGAGTTGGTACCTTGTATGCCCCAGCAGACTTCGTAGTGGTAGAGACCGAAAATGATGAGAGAGCACCTATCATCTTAGGGAGGACATTCTTGAACACCACGGGAGCTATCATCTACGCTAGTGCTGCCAAGATCAGTTTCTACGTCAAAGGGAGGAAGGAGACATTTTTCTTCAAGAACAAGACTACACAAATTCCAGATCAATCCAGACGTGAGTCAAGGAAGAGGACCAACAGGAGGAACAGGAACAAGCAAGTGTGGACCGAGTCAGCTAAGATGGTCACTGTAGTTCATGGAGGCCAAGATCACCAATTTACGTCACCGCTTTTGACCAAGAAGGACGACCCAGGAATGCCAAGCATCTACTGCTCCATAAATGGATACAACTTCTACAAGGCAACTTGTGACACCGGATCGGGCGTCAACATAATGGCTGCAGTCACCTATCGGCTCTTGTTCGGAACCATGCCACTAAAACCAACATACATTCAGCTCTAGATGGCAGATCAGACATTTCGAGAAGTTAAAGGAATAGTAACTGATGTCCCAGTCAAAATAGACGATCATTTTGTCTACACAGACTTTCAAGTTATTGACATGGGAGAAGATGAGTACGATCCACCCATCATCCATGGAAGACCGTTCCTCAGCGCCGTTAAAGCAATCATCTACATTGGAACCGGAGAAGTCCATATGCACTTCCCCTCAGAGAAGGTACGCCGTTATTTTACTAACCCTAACTATATCGTTGAAGAATTTAAGCAGGTCAGAAAGAGACGCAACCGCAACCAGAGGAGGCAAATCATTAAGGACGGATGGGCAGACTACGAAGGAGAAGTGATAAGGTCAGAAGACGTAGAGTTTAAACAGAATTATCCAGAGGAGATCGAAGCACCAAGTCAGGTGTGGAAAATGAAGATAACTATACATGAAGAGGAGACGCTGTCGAAAGTACCAACTACGCCACCCAACGAACCTCGGGACAATTGAGAAAATGGAGAGTCCTGTTCGGAGGACTTAAAAACACCGAACGCCTTGCCAAGAGGTAAACTTGGTAGTTATCCTTTCCCTTTCAATTATTTCAATTATTTTACTTAGTTAATCGTATTCATACTATCTTAAAAATAAAATAAAAATGTGAAAAAAACAGTAAGCCCCATGTGAGTATACGAGTGGCATAAAACCCATAAGAACATTCACTGTGGTGGCATAAAAATAAAATAAATATTTCTTTTCTATTTTATAAAACAAAAATATAAAAATAGGGAGTAATAATTATTAAGGAGTCTCAACATGATAAAGGCTAGATATTTATGCTAACACTTAATCAGTTCCACAAGCTTTGTTGTCTATTTGAGCTCCACAGAATATTAAGAATCAAGAAGACTAGCAGACGGAGGACATTCTAATCACTGTCAGAATGCTGCTGACTTTCAAATACACCTCTGCCGCCTGCTAGCTACATCAAGAGAAATTACGTCAAAATTCAGCTTTGGGGAGAGCACCCCCATTTATCCCGATAAGTATTTCTATCTATCTATCTTTATACTTATATTATATTAGAATATAAATATACATAACTATAAAAAACCAAATAAAGATTTTATGCTTATACTTATATATTTGCCTTTTGCTTAGTGTGTTTAATAAATAAATAAAGTGGCTATGCTAATCTGTATCTAAATAAAACTTAAGCATGGATATAATGAATAGTTGCTCTGCCTAATTTGCACATTTTAAGTTCTCTCTCAAGTTTAGACATAACTGCTATAATTTAAATCTTGCTCTAGACCTAAACTTGTGGGATGAAAACTTAATCTGAAGTCTAAGTTGTTAACGGATATGATATGGGAAGGTTGAGCTGCTGTTTATCTGTTCCTAGAGATGCTAGAATTATAGAGAATTTTATCTTTGAAAATCTTTAAAATGTTGCATAATGAGTTCCTCTATGATGAGAGTTTAAATTCCTACCACAGCCATATATATATGCTTGCTAGACTTTGAGCCACACATTTACTATTTACTGCTTATGAGCATTGAGTGTGGTCAAGCTGTGTAGACCCTTAGGAGCTTGTCATGTAGTTAAAATCAAGATTCACTTGCACGTTCACTCATATATGCTACTTCTACTCCGGAAGTACCATCCACATATATCCACCCATTTCCATCTCTAGAATCACCCAAAAATATTCTACTCCTAATCCGGGAGAGAAGAGCCAAAAATATTTCTGTTTTCCCTTGTGAAATAAATGCTCGAGTTATCTTTTTACTACCACTTGCTATATTATATCAAGAGATGAGTGCTCTAAAAAAAGAAATACGAGGAAATAAAAAGGGGCAAGTGCCCGGAACCTCGAAAGAAAAGAAAAAGTGAGACGAGAGGTAAAAATAGACAAGTGTCCGAAAGTAGAATTAGGGGTACAAGATACCCACCTGAGAGAAAAGAAAAAATAAAGAGCATCTCATTCTCCTCATAAAGTTTCAAAAAGCAAGGAAGGTATGTATCCCCTCAAAGAGCAAAGTAGAATTAGACTTCCACCACCATTGTTTCCATCATTGTTATCACCATACACCATTCATTCGCCACACATGCACATCTTGATTTGACTTATTGATTTGTTTCTTTGGATCCATGGTTTGACTATGCAATAAATGTCTTGTAAGTATGTATACTTTATCTCCCACCTATGAGCTCCAGATATAAAAGCCTTATTAGAGTAGGGTGAGAGAGAAGGCAATGTCGCTATGCCTTATACCACAAATCCCACATATCTTTGAGAGAAGGCATATACCATCACTGCCTTGGTAAGGATCCAGAAATACCACAAAAGAGAGATTGAGAGAATCATACAAGGAATCTCTGAGTTTTATTTGAAAATCTGCAAAAACCCCAGAGCTATAGCTGATCAAGAATAAGAGACATGGCACTTGACTAGACTGTTCTATCTTTTAACTACTCAAGACAGAAGTGACAGTTACAAGTCCCATGGTGAAGGTAAAGTAAGTAAGTTTTAAGTCTTGACAGTTTACTCTAACTCAGAGATGAGATCTTATTTAAAAAGCATGTGTACCGTCAATTTTTAAAGATATCGCAACAACTTATGATCCATAGCTGAGTCTATCCTTGCTCAGGAACGAGCAAGAGGTAAGCTTGGGGGAGTTTGTTGAAGGTCCTTAAGTATCAAATTTAATTATCAAATAAATATAGAAAAGGATCCAAATGAAATCAACATCTAGACTTAGGGTTTTATCTGACAGAATTCCATGAGTTTTGGTGTTTGTCTATTTCTGCAGGGGGTTATCAGGAAATACGGAAGAAAGGCCCACACGTCGGGATTACATAGAGATATTAACGTGCCGTGCAGTTATCTAACATCTAGAAGACTCTAGAAGCCACGAGACCGAAGCGGAGGCGAAACGGGGCCAGAGGCAGGGCGCCCGCCCTCCTGCCCTGGGCGCCCGCCCCCTCTGAGAGTCCAATCAGGACTCTGCTTCGTGGGAGATCTCCACCGACCTAAAGGATGAATCTAAACCATACAATCTATGTCGCTTTGATCCAACGGCCTATATTCACTTGAAGGGACTATAAAACCAGACCCCCTGGCCCCTAGAGGAGGGAGCCTCTCAACCCTAATTCATTGTTCTTCAAGGGAGAAGAAGCCTCTGATCAAGATTAGAGCCACCACATCAATTAGATATCTAGATTAGCATAGCTACATAGGATTAGAACTAGAAGGAGTCAATCTTCGATTGGTTTCCGGATCTGTCAGGAGGATTCTTGGTAATTCTCTAATTGTGCTTCTAATTGCTTTCTAATTATCTTTGTTCTTCAATATTATGAATATGACTTTGTTCTACTTCAATATATTGCTTATGACTTTGCTCTACTTGCTTATATTCAAGATTATATTATTCTTAGTTTATCATAGTTATGTACTTGGCTTAGTTAGATTGGATCTATATACATGATTATGATCGTATAGTGTTTATCCATCGGATCCATGGGTAAATGATAGATATTGTGTAGGCGTGGTGCTTATACCGTATTTATCTGCGATTGTACCCAATATGCCAGATCGTGGGGTGGTTCGTGATAGTGACAGCTTCATTGATTCTTATATAGTCCCCCTCTCGTGTATTGGGCTGACAGAGCAACATTATTACAGGGGAGTGATTGCTATGTTTCTCATTTACCTTGCTAATATTACTATGCATGGGTGTAGTCTTGTCTCGCAATGATTGCTAATTATGCTTGCACTAATTATGATAATGCTAGACTATATAGTTGAGAATAACTTAGGGAATATTCTTGTAGTTCGTTCTAATACCATGCTAATGACTTTCTAGAGTATCTAATTGAGGTGCTTATCATATTTATTATGTGGCTAGATCAGATTAGTTATCCTTGTCACTATTATTATTTCATATATCTTTTATGTGACACTTATCCCTGTATGAAGAGTTAGATATAATGTTCTCAATTATACATGCAATGATAGATGCTCAATCTCATATTCTATTCTGTAATCAATAGTGATGATTGTTAATCCCTTCCCAGTGGTAAAAATATAAATAACGATACCTGGAATACTTCCCGGTTAAAATGCTGCATCGGTATTAATCCGTGCGCTTGCAGATCCCATTCATTATTTATTTAGAAGAGCAATTGCATATTTGAATACCGCGTCTCTCATGTCATGCAGGGGATGACAACTTGGCTTAAGTGGTGTGAGGGATAGGTTTGGCATTTTTGGCACCGTTACTAGATTTAGAGAACTTGGTCTACTTTTGGTAATGATGTTAAGAATACCCAGCAGATACTTGCACAATTTGCATTGAACGTGCCATATGCTCAGAAATCAACTTGGACGCACCCGATGGAACTACTAGATGACGTGTGTCTTATGGAATCTTGCTTCGATCTGCTTGGAGTCAGTGTTAGTTTCTATCCAAGATAGGTGCATAGTTTGCGCCTAATGCACCGTAGCCTAAGAAACCATTTTGGACACACCTGTATGTACTCCTAGGTGAAGAGGACCAAGTGGAAGCTTGGTTTGGTCTGTTTGGAGATACTACTAATCTTGATGCAAGATAGGTGCACGGTTTACATGGAACGTATCATATGCTCAGAAATCAATTTAGACGCACACGATGGAACTCCTATATGACGCGTATGGAATCTCGGTTTGATCCATTTGGAGACAGTGTTAGTTCTGGTGCAAGATAGGTGCACAGTTTGCGCCTAATGCACCATAGTCTAAACAACCATTTTGAACGCACTTGTTGGTACTCCTAGGTGATGAGGCTCAAGTGGAAGATCGGTTCGATCTGTTTGGAGATAGTGCGAATGTTGATGCAAGATAGGTGCATAGTTTGCATGAAACGTACCATATGTTCGAAAATCAATTTGGATGCACCCGATGGAACTCCAAGAAGACATGTGTGATATGGAATCTCACTTCGGTCCGTTAGGAGACAGTGTTAGTTTTGGTGCGAGATAGGTGCACATTTTGTGCCTAATGCACCATAGCCTAAGAAACCATTTTGGACGCACCCGTTGGTACTCCTAGGTGAAGAGGTTCAACTAGAAGCTTGGGTTCGGTCTGTTTGGAGATAATGCTAATCTTAATGCAAAATAGGTGCATGGTTTGCATGGAACGTACCATATGCTCGGAAATCAATTTGGACACACCTGATGAAACTCCCAGATGTCATGTATCATATGTAATCTCGCTTTGGTCATTTTGGAGATAGTGTTTGTTTTGGTGCAAGATAGGTGCACAGTTTCTGCCTAATACACCATACACTAACAAAACATTTTGGAAGCACCCGATTGTACTCCAAGCTAAAGAGGTTTAAGTGGAAACTCGGTTTGGTCTGTTCGGAGATACTACAAATCTTGATGCAAGATAGGTGCACGGTTTGCATGGAACGTACCATATGCTTAGAAATTAGTTTGGACGCACCCGATAGAACTCCTAGATGATGTGTGTCATATGGAATCTCACTTCAGTCCATTTGTAGATAGTGTTAGTTTCGGTACAAGATAGGTGCACGGTGTGCGCCTAATGCACCATAGGCTTAGAAATAGTTGTGGAAGCACCTAATGGTACTTCTAGGTGAAGAGACTCGAGTGAAAGCTCCGTACGATCTGTTTGGAGATAGTGCTAATCTTCATGTAAGATAGGTGCACAGTTTGCATGGAACATACCATATGCTTAAAAGTCAATATAGACGCACCCAATAGAACTCCTAGATGATGTGTGTCATGTGATATCTTGTTTTGGTCTGTTTGGAGATAGTGTTAGTTTCGGTGCAAGATAGGTGCACGGTTTGTGCCTAATACACCATATCTCTAAACAGATCGAGCTGAGCCTCCACTTGAGCCTCTTCACCTAGGAGTACCAACAGGTGCTTCCAAAATGGTTTCTTAGACTTTGGTGCATTAGGCGCAAACTGTGCGCATATCTTGCACCAAAACTAATACTGTCTCTAAGCACACCAAAGCAAGATTCCATATGACACACGTTATCAAGGAGTTCTATCGGGTGTGTCCAAATTAATTTCTAAGCATATGGTACGTTCCAAGCAGACCGTGCATCTATCTTGCATCAAGATTAGCACTATCTCCAAATAGACCAAACTGAGCTTTCACTTGAGCCTTTTACCTAGGAGTACCATCGGGTGCGTCCAAAATGGTTTCTTAGCCTATGCTGCATTATGTGCAAACCTTGCACCTATCTTGCACTGAAAATAACATTGTCTCCAAATAGACTGAAGCAAGATTTCGTATGACACACGTCATCTAGGAGTTCCATCATGTGCATCCTGATTGATTTCCAAGCATTTGGTATGTTCCATGCAAACCGTGCTCCTATCTTGCATCAAGATTAGCACTATCTCCAAACAGACCGAACCGAGCATCCACTTGGGCCCCTTCACCTAGGAGTACCAACAAGTGCGTCCAAAATGGTTTCTTAGACTATGGTGCATTAGGCGCAAACTGTGCACCTATCTTGCACTAAAACTTACAATGTCTACAAACGAACCGAAGCAAGATTTCATATGACACACGTCATCTAGGAGTTCTATTAGGTGCGTCCAAATTGATTTCTAAGCATATGGTATGTTCCATGCAAATCATGCACCTATCTTGCATCAACATTTGCACTATCTCCAAGCAAATCAAACCAAGCTTCCACTAAGCCTCTTCACTGAAGTACCAACAGGTGCTTCCAAAATAGTTTCTTAGACTATGGTGCATTAGGCGCAAACCATGCACATATGTTGCACCGAAACTAACAGTCTTTCTAAATAGACCAAAGAGAGATTCCATATGACACACATCATCAAGGAGTTCCATCGGGTGTATCCAAATTGATTTCCAAGCATATGGTATGTTCCATGCAAACCGTGCACCTATCTTGCATCAAGATTAGCACTATCTCCAAACAGTCGAAACCGAACGTCCACTTGAGCCTCTTCATCTAGGAGTTCAAATAGGTGCGTCAAAAATGGTTTATGGACCTATCTTGCACCGAAACTAACATTGTCTCCAAACAGACTGAAGCGAGATTCTATATGACACACGTCATCTAGGAGTTCCATTGGGTGCGTCCAAATTGATTTCTTAACATATGGTACGTTCCATGCAAACTGTGCAACTATCTTGCATCAAGATTAGCACTATATCTGAACAGACCAAATCGAGCCTCCACTTGAGCCTCTTCAACTATGAGTACCATCGGGTGCGTCTAAAATGGTTTCTTAGCCTATGGTGCATTAGGCGTAAACCGTGCACATATCTTCTACCAAAACTAACACTGTCTCTAAACGAACCGAAGCAAGATTCCATATGACACATCGTCAAGGAGTTATATCAGGTGCGTCCTAATTGATTCCTGAGCATATCGTATGTCCCATGCAAACCGAGCATCTATCTTGCATCAAGATTAGCACTATCTCCAAACAAAACCAAACCGAGCTTTCACTTGAGCACCTTGACCTAGGAGTACCATCGGGTGCATCCAAAATGGTTTCTTATCCTATGGTGGATTAGGTGTAAACCATGCACCTATCTTGCATCGAAACTAACACTGTCTCTAAACGGACCGAAGTGAGATTCCTTATGACACATGTCATCTAGGAGTTCCATCTGGTGCATCCAAATTGATTTCTGGGCATATGGTATGTTCCATGCAAATCGTGCACCAGTCTTGCATCAAGACTAGCACTATCTCTAAACAGACTGAACCGAGCCTCCACTTGAGCCTCTTCACCTAGGAGTACCAACAGGTGCTTCCAAAATGGTTTCTTAGACTTTGGTGCATTCGGCGCAAACCATGCAAATATCTTGCACCGAAACTAATACAATCTCTAAGCACACCAAAGCGAGATTATGTATGACACACGTCATCAAGGAGTTCTATCGGGTGTGTCCAAATTAATTTCTAAGCATATGGTACGTTCCATGCAGACCATGCATCTATCTTGCATCAAGATTAGCACTATCTCCAAATAGACCAAATTGAGCTTTCACTTGAGCCTTTTACCTAGGAGTACCATCGGGTGCGTGTAAAATGGTTTCTTAGCCTATGCTGCATTATGTGCAAACATTGCACCGAAACTAACACTGTCTCCAAACAGACCAAAGCAAGATTTTGTATGACACATGTCATCTAGGAGTTCCATCATATGCGTCCAGATTGATTTCCAAGCATTTGGTATGTTCCATTGAAACCGTGCACCTATCTTGCATCAAGATTAGCACTATCTCCAAATAGACCGAACCGAGCATCCACTTGAGCCCCTTCACCTAGGAGTACCAACAAGTGCGTCTAAAACGGTTTCTTAGACTATGGTGCATTAGGTGCAAACTATGCACCTATCTTGCACCGAAACCAACAATGTCTCCAAATGGACCGAAGGGAGATTCCATATGACACGTCGTCAAGGAGTTCCATCGGGTGCATCCAAATTGATTTACAAGCATATGGTATGTTCCATGCAAACCAAGCACCTACCTTATATAAGGATTAGCACTATCTCCAAACTGACCGAACCAAGCTTCCACTTGAGCCTCTTCACCCAAGAGTACCAAATAGTACGTCCAAAATGGTTTCTTAGACTATAGTGCATTAGGCGCAAACTATGCACCTATCTTGCACTAAAACTTACAATGTCTACAAACGGACCGAAGCAAGATTCCATATGACACACGTCATCTAGGAGTTCCATTGGGTGCGTCCAAATTGATTTCTAAGCATATGGTATGTTCCATGCAAATCATGCACCTATCTTGCATCAAGGTTAGCACTATCTCCAAACAGATCAAACTGAGCTTCCACTTGAGCCTCTTCACCAAAGTATCAACAGGTGCTTCCAAAATGGTTTCTTAGACTATGGTGCATTAGGCGCAAACCATGCACATATCTTGCACCGAAACTAACACTATTTCTAAACAGACCAAAGTGAGATTCCATATGACAGACGTCATCAAGGAGTTCCATCGGGTGCATCCAAATTGATTTCCAAGCATATGGTATGTTCCATGCAAACCATGCACCTATCTTGCATCAAGATTAGCACTATCTCCAAACAGACCGAACCGAGCATCCACTTGAGCCCCTTCACCTAGGAGTACCAACAAGTGCGTCCAAAATGGTTTCTTAGACTATGGTGCATTAGGTGCAAACTGTGCACCTATCTTGCACCGAAACTAACAATGTCTCCAAATGGACCGAAGCGAGATTCCATATGACACACATCGTCAATTAGTTCCATCGGGTGCATCCAAATTGATTTCCAAGCATATGGTATGTTCCATGCAAACCATGCACCTACCATGCATAAGGATTAGCACTATCTCCAAACTGACCGAACCAAGCTTCCACTTGAGCCTCTTCACCCAAGAGTACCAAATAGTGCATCTAAAATGGTTTCTTAGACTATGGTGCATTAGGCGCAAACTGTGCACCTATCTTGCACTAAAACTTACAATGTCTACAAACGGATCGAAGCAAATATGACACACGTCATCTAGGAGTTCCATTGGGTGTGTCCAAATTGATTTCTAAGCATATGGTATGTTCCTTGCAAATCATGCACCTATCTAGCATCAAGATTAGCACTATCTCCAAACTTATCAAACTGAGCTTCCACTTGAGCCTCTTCACCAAAGTGTCAACAGGTGCTTCCAAAATGGTTTCTTAGACTATGGTGCATTAGGCGCAAACCATGCACATATCTTGCACCGAAACTAACACTATTTTTAAACAGACCAAAGTGAGATTCCATATGACAGACGTCATCAAGTAGTTCCATCGGGTGCATCCTATTTGATTTCCAAGCATATGGTATGTTCCATGCAAACCATGCACCTATCTTGCGTCAAGATTAACACTATCTCCAAACAGACCGAACCGAGCATCCACTTGAGCCCCTTCACCTTGGAGTACCAACAAGTGCGTCCAAAATGGTTTCTTAGACTATGGTGCATTAGGTGCAAACTGTGCACCTATCTTGCACCGAAACTAACAATGTCTCCAAATGGACCGAAGCGAGATTCCATATGACACACGTCGTCAAGGAGTTCCATCGGGTGCATCCAAATTGATTTCCAAGCATATGGTATGTTCCATGCAAACCATGCACCTACCTTGCATAAGGATTATCACTATCTCCAAACTGACCGAACCAAGCTTCCACTTGAGCCTCTTCACCCAAGAGTACCAAATAGTGCATCCAAAATGGTTTCTTAGACTATGGTGCATTAGGTGCAAACTGTGCACCTATCTTGCACTAAAACTTACAATGTCTACAAACAGATCGAAGCAAATATGACACACGTCATCTAGGAGTTCCATTGGGTGTGTCCAAATTGATTTCTAAGCATATGGCATGTTCCTTGCAAATCATGCACCTATCTGGCATCAAGATTAGCACTATCTCCAAACATATCAAACCGAGCTTCCACTTAAGCCTCTTCACCAAAGTGTCAACAGGTGCTTCCAAAATGGTTTCTTAGACTATGGTGCATTAGGCGCAAACCATGCACATATCTTGCACCGAAACTAACACTATTTCTAAACAGACCAAAGTGAGATTCCATATGACAGACATCATCAAGGAGTTCCATCGGGTGCATCCAAATTGATTTCCAAGCATATGGTATGTTCCATGCAAACTGTGCACCTATCTTGCATCAAGATTAGCACTATCTCCAAACAGACCGAACCGAGCATCCACTTGAGCCCCTTCACCTAGGAGTACCAACAAGTGCGTCCAAAATGGTTTTTTAGACTATGGTGCATTAGGTGCAAACTGTGCACCTATATTTCACTAAAACTTACAATGTCTACAAATGGATCGAAGCAAATATGACACACGTCATCTAGGAGTTCCATTGGGTGCGTCCAAATTGATTTCTAAGCATATGGTATGTTCCTTGCAAATCATGCACCTATCTGGCATCAAGATTAGCACTATCTCCAAACATATCAAACCGAGCTTCCACTTGAGCCTCTTCACCAAAGTGTCAACAGGTGCTTCCAAAATGGTTTCTTAGACTATGGTGCATTAGGCGCAAACCATGCACATATCTTGCACCGAAATTAACACTATTTCTAAACAGACCAAAGTGAGATTCCATATGACAGACGTCATCAAGGAGTTCCATCGGATGCATCCAAATTGATTTCCAAGCATATGGTATGTCCCATGCAAACCATGCACCTATCTTGCATCAAGATTAGCACTATCTCCAAACAGACCGAACCGAGCATCTACTTGAGCCCCTTCACTTAGGAGTACCAACAAGTGCGTCCAAAATGGTCTTTTAGATTATGGTGCATTAGGTGCAAATTGTGCACCTATCTTGCACCGAAACTAACAATGTCTCCAAATGGACCGAAGCGAGATTCCATATGACACACGTCGTCAAGGAGTTCCATCGGGTGCATCCAAATTGATTTCCAAGCATATGGTATGTTCCATGCAAACCATGCACCTACCTTGCATAAGGATTAGCACTATCTCCAAACTGACCGAACCAAGCTTCCAGTTGAGCCTCTTCACCCAAGAGTACCAAATAGTGCATCCAAAATGGTTTCTTAGACTATGGTACCTTAGGCGCAAACTGTGCACCTATCTTGCACTAAAACTTACAATGTCTACAAACGGATCGAAGCAAATATGACACATGTCATCTAGGAGATCCATTGGGTGCGTCCAAATTGATTTCTAAGCATATGGTATGTTCCTTGCAAATCATGCACCTATCTTGCATCAGATTAGCACTATCTCTAAACAGATCAACCTGAGCTTCGACTTGAGCCCCTTTACCGAAGTTCCAATAGGCGCTTTCAAAATGGTTTCTTCGACCATGGTGCAATAGGCGCAAACCATGCACATATCTTGCACCGAAACTAACACCATTTCTAAACAGACCCAAGCGAGATTCCATATGACACACGTCATCAAGGAGTTCCATCGGGTGCATCCAAATTGATTTCCAAGCATATGGTATGTTCCATGCAAACCTTGCACCTATCTTGCATCAAGACTAGCACTATCTCCAAACAGACCGAACCGAGCTTCCACTTAAGCCTCTTCATCTAGGAGTACAAACAAGTGTGTCAAAAATGGTTTCTTAGACTATGGTGCATTACGCACAAACTATGCACCTATCTTGCACTGAAACTAATGTTGTCTCCAAACAGACCAAAGCGAGATTCCATATGACAGACATCATCTTGCATTGGGTTCCATATGGTGCGTCCAATTTGATTTCTTAACACATGGTACGTTGTATGCAAACTGTGCAACTATCTTGCATCAAGATTAGCACTATATCCGAACAGACCAAATCGAGCCTCCACTTGAGCCTCTTCAACTACGAGTACGATTGGGTGCGTCTAAAATAGTTTCTTAGCCTATGGTGCATTAGGCGTAAATCGTGCACATATCTTCTACCAAAACTAACATTGTCTCTAAACGAACCGATGTAAGATTCCATATGACACAAATCATCATGGAGTTATATCAGGTGCGTCCTAATTGATTTTTAAGCATATCGTATGTTCCATGCAAACCATGCATCTAGCTTGCATCAAGATTAGCACTATCTCTAAACAGACCAAACCTAGCATCCACTTGAGCCCCTTGACCTAGGAGTACCATCGGGTGCATCCAAAATGGTTTCTTATCCTATGGTGCATTAGGTGCAAACTGTGCACCTATCTTGCACCGAAACTAACAATGTCTCCAAATGGACCGAAGCGAGATTCCAAATGACACACGTCATCAAGGAGTTCCATCGGGTGCATCCAAATTGATTTCCAAGCATATGGTATGTTCCATGCAAATCGTGCACCTATCTTGCATCAAGACTAGCACTATCTCTAAACAGACCGAACCGAGCCTCCAATTGTGCCTCTTCACCTAGGAGTACCAACAGATGCTTCCAAAATGGTTTCTTATACTTTGGTGCATTAGGCGCAAACCGTGCACATATCTTGCACCGAAACTAATACTATCTGTAAGCACACCAAAGCGAGATTCCAAATGACACACGTCATCAAGGAGTTCTATCGGGTGTGTCCAAAATTAATTTCTAAGCACATGGTACGTTCCATGCAGACCGTGCATCTATCTTGCATCAAGATTAGCACTATCTCCAAATAGACCAAATCGAGCTTTCACTTGAGCCTTTTACCTAGGAGTACCATCGGGTGCGTCCAAAATGGTTTCTTAGCCTATGCTTCATTATGTGCAAACCTTGCACCTATCATGCACCAAAACTAACACTGTCTCCAAACAGACCAAAGCAAGATTTTGTATGACACACATCATCTAGGACTTCCATCATGTGCGTCCAGATTGATTTCCATGCATTTGGTATGTTCCATGCAAACCATGCACCTATCTTGCATCAAGATTAGCACTATCTCCAAACAGACCAAACTGAGCATCCACTTGAGCCCCTTCACCTAGGAGTACCGACAAGTGCGTCCAAAATGGTTTCTTAGACTATGGTGCATTAGGTGCAAACTGTGCACCTATCTTGCACCGAAACTAACAATGTCTCCAAGTGGACCGAAGCGAGATTCCATATGACACACATCATCAAGGAGTTCCATCGGGTGCATCCAAATTGATTTCCATGCATATGGTATGTTCCATGCAAATCATGCACCTATCTTGCATCAAGATTAGCACTATCTCCAAACAGACCGAACCGAGCATCCACTTGAGCCCCTTCACCTAGGAGTACCAACAAGTGCGTCCAAAATGGTTAATTAGACTATGGTGCATTAAGTGCAAACTGTGTACCTATCTTCCACCGAAACTAACAATGTCTCCAAATGGACCGAACCGAGATTCCATATGACACACGTTGTCAAGGAGTTCCATCGGGTGCATCCAAATTGATTTCCAAGCATATGGTATATTCCATGCAAACCATGCACCTACCTTGCATAAGGATTAGCACTATCTCCAAACTAACCGAACCAAGCTTCCACTTGAGCCTCTTCACCCAAGAGTATCAAATAGTGCATCCAAAATGGTTTCTTAGACTATTTTGCGTTAGGCGCAAACTGTGCACCTATCTTGCACTAAAACTTACAATGTCTATAAACGGACCGAAGCAAGATTCCATATGACACACATCATCTAGGAGTTCCATTGGGTCCGTCCAAATTGATTTCCAAGCATATGGTATGTTCCTTGCAAATCATGCACCTATCTTGCATCAAGATTAGCACTATCTATAAACATATCAAACCGAGCTTCCACTTGAGCCTCTTCACCGAAGTACAAACAGGTGCGTCCAAAATGGTTTCTTAGACAATGGTGCATTAGGTGCAAACTATGCACATATCTTGCACCGAAACTAACAATTTCTCCAAATGGACCGAAGCGAGATTCCATATGACACACGTCGTCAAGGAGTTCCATTGGGTGCATCCAAATTGATTTCCATGCATATGGTATGTTCCATGCAAACCATGCACCTACCTTGCATAAGGATTAGCACTATCTCCAAACTGACCGAACCAAGCTTCCACTTGAGCCTCTTCACGCAAGAGTACCAAATAGTGCATCCAATATGGTTTCTTAGACTATGGTGCACTAGGCGCAAACTGTATGTCGGTATTTTTCCCCTGGGGGGTCACACCAACGAGTAAAACTTGTGCGTGCTCCCCTTTCCAGATGGTGATGCAAGAAAAGACACAAAGATTTATCCTGGTTCGGGAAAGAGAAGGCCCTACGACCAGCGGGGGGAGAGGTGTTTCTTTTATCTTGCACCTAAGTGCTTGTGCCGGGGTGAATACAAGTCGGTATGGTATGGATGGCTGGAGATGAAGTATGGTTGCTCTTCTACATATGTCTTGTGTCCCTCATCCTTTCCTAAGCTTCCCCTTTTATAGTTCCAAGGGGAGACCTAGGTTAATGCGTAGGTGATAGAGTAGGGGTCGATAGGGGTGTGGGGCACTGACCTACTCAAGACTTCCGTACCGGCGTGGCCTCGAGCCGTCTTGTTACCCAATACTTGGATGATGATTACGTGTGCCCTGAATCCAGCTTCTGCATGTCGTCCTGGATTGGCACAACCATGGGCACGCCTGTACGTTGTGGCTTCAGTCGTGTCAGAGTGGTTGGGGCGCTATCTTTCACCGCCTGACCCTTCTTAGGGAAGGAGTGTGCCTGCTCGAGGGTCTGACGCCGCGTGAAGCCCTGCTGGTTGGAGTGCTGACTTTAGGCGTCTTGAGGGGGGTCGTGATGAGACGTCCCATCCGCCTCGTTGTGCCCTGCCAAGCTCTGACTCATCCGGTGGACAAGGCTGCAAATGGGGCGATTGGATGGGTGCTTGCTCCCTATCACGCTTCCCGTGACTGTCGGGTTAGGTGAGAACGCGACAGGTGCATTAAATGCCCTTGTTCCCATATCCACGTCAGGCGGCGGGCGGCGTCCTTACGCTCAAGGCTTGTTGATTCATACGAGCTAGTTTCCGTATTCGACGGCTGCTGTTCGGTCGAGCCCCTGTTGATTTGCACGACGCTCTTTCCGTGTTCGAGGCTATGGGCGTTGTCTTGTCTCGACAATCGTGCATGCGATCGGGGGGCATCGATCGGGGGCCTCGATTTATGTACGGGTACTCTCGTTATGTACGTTGGTTAGGGTACCCCTTACTGATACCCTCGACAGTAGCCCCCGAGTCTCTATTCGAGTGCTTTCCGCTCGAGTAGAGGCTCTCAGTCGAGTTTCCGTGGGGTCACGCGAGCGACCCCCGCGGGGGTAGCCCCCGAGCCCTTGGAGGAGTCTTTGACTCCTTTGTGGGTTATGTGGTCTTATCTGACAGAAGCGCTCTTGGTGTTCGTCATGGAGGAGGAGATAGAGGCTTCGATCGGTTGGTTTAGCGTCGGGTTTGCGACGTACTCCTGGTGGAGCGAGCGTCCTCTACCCCAGATTGAGCTCCTATCGGGTAATCCAAGTGAGAACCTGTGCCGTTCGAGGGGGTCAGCTGTAGCCCGGAGGCGTTCTCATAAAGCAGGGTCGACGTGGTCAGGGTTACTGGTCTCGTTCTATAGAGTCCAGTGGCTCGATGCCTCCCTTCGTGGGGATCCCTCTCGACCGTCTCGTCCTCGCCTTGGACATCCCCATCGAGTTCTCGAGGTGGGCCTCGCTTTTCGACCACTCGCTGGGCATCCCTAACTCTGGTAGTCGAGATTGGCTGTCGAACCAGTTCGGTGGGTCAGCCTGCGACCTCTTGAGATTTTCATCGTGATGAATGCATACCTTAGCTTGCAGGGGAAGGAAAGGGTCGCGGCGGTTCGCCTTTTTGCCCGTTGGGCACGCCTTTTCAGGCGGGAGCCGTTGCAGAACTGTAGCGTCGTGGAATTTGTAGCGCCCTGTCAGTGAGAGAAGCAAAGGCGGCGCATTTATTTACTACTAGGGGAATTACCGTATCCGCCGGATCTGTCCATTGGGGGCTAGCCGCCTATAAATATCGCTGGATCTCCCAGCTGTTACTCCTTCCGTCTTCCGCCTTCCGCCTTTGCTCTTGCCGCTGCCTTGTCTCCGTCTCCACGCGCGTGCACCCTCGAGCACATATCGCCTTCTCACCTTTTTCAAGATGCCGGTGAGACTCATCGCTGTCGACGACTGGCGCCCGTCGTCGATGACGGAGCACCGGTTGTTGGAGCTCGAGAGGGAGGGGCTCCTGCGCCCCCGCGTTTCCTCGTCACGGCCGGAGTGGATCGCGCCGGCGGCGGACCACCGGGAACCAAGACCGCCCAAGGGCTACGTGGTCTCCTTTGCCAAGTTCCACCGCCACGGCCTGGGCTCCCCTCCGAGCCGTTTTATGGGGGCGCTCTGCCACCATTACGTTGTGGAGCTCCAGCATTTTTCGCCGAACGCCATCACCACTGCGGCGGTTTTCGCAGCGGTGTGCGAGGGCTACCTTAGGATGATGCCGCACTGGGACCTGTGTCTCCACCTGTACCGGGGCGAGCTCTTCAACGCCCCTAGTGGGACCATAGGGGTGAGGAAGCTGGTGCGGGCCGACTGCCTCAACCTGGTGCTGAAGACCGGTAAGGCGGAGGAGCCTCGAGAGTACATCCTAGTCGGGCTTACGTCGAACCACGCCGGGTCGGACTCCCAGTGGTTCTACCTGCGGAATGACGACGACCTCTTCCCTGACTACACCGGGCGCTTGATCTTGGAGCGTCCAGACCACTGGAACTATGGCGTTGTTGACGGTCCTTAATGCTCACAATTAACCATCAACTAATCATAGAAAAGGATCCAAATGCAACCAACACCTAGTCTTAGGGTTTTATCTGACAGAATTCCATGAGTTTTGGTGTTGGTCTATTTCCGCAGGGGGTTATCAGGAAATACGGAAGAAAGGCCCACACGTCGGGTTTACATAGAGATATTAACGTGCCGCACAATTTTCTATCATCTAGAAGACTCCAGAAGCCACGGGACCGAAGCGGAGGCCGAGAGGACACAGGGACAGGGCGCCCGCCCTCCTTTCCTGGGCGCCCGCCCTCAGCCAGAGTCCAATCAGGACTCTCTTTCGGGATATTGCTCCACCGACCTAAAGGATCAACAATAACCGTTCAATCAATGTCGGTTTGATCCAACGGCCCAGATTCACTTGAAGGGACTATAAAACCAGACCCCCTGGCCCCTGGAGATCATACCTCTTCTACAGAATCAAAGTTAGGGTTTCAATTCTTCATCCAAGTAGAGAGGATCCCTCTAGTTCTTCTAGTTCTACCTCTAGTTCATCTAGATCTAGTTCTAGTTCATCTAGTTCTAGTTCTAGTTCCTCTAGTTCTAGTTCTAGTTAGTTCTAGTTGTAATCTAGAAAATAGGGAGAGAGAAGAGGAGAGCGGAGGAGGAGCCGGATCTGTCGGATCTTCCTCAATATTGTACTTTTGCAGCAACTGGTTCGTTCTTCATCGTTCTCCAGGTTCTTCAATTCATAATTCCTGAGTTCTTTAATTACTTTTATTTACATTCAAGTTATTTATTGGATTCCCGCTTGCATCAAGTGCTCTAGTCTTTATAACGCTAGAGTAGTAATTAATAGATTAGACGTGGTGTTTAGTCTTGCGATTACCTGGAATTGCACCCAATCCTACGGATTGTTGTGGTAGCCCTAGGGTAGTGACAGCCCTAACGGTCGACGTATTCCACCACGTTCGGATCGGTGTTTGTAGGACCGTAGTCAGACCTTCCTAGCCCCCTTCTCATCTCTTTCTGTGGTTAGTGCTCTGATGTCCCGATATAGATAATCTTGAAGTAATTCTTGATTCTTAGATCAACTAGAGAACTCTCAGGAAACTTCCTCTCTTCCCACCAAAAATAATTATATAGTTATCCTTGGGTGATCTTGGGTCTTAATTAGTACACTCACGTTCCCTGTGGAAAATCGATACTCTGGAATACTCCCGGGTGAAGGCTACATCGGTATCCGTGCGCTTGTGGATTTTTCTGTTTGCGTTTAAAATACCCAACAAGCTTTCTGGCGCCGTTGCCGAGGAACGGTAGCTGTGCTAGTTTCGAACCAAGTCGCCCGTATATCCTTTTTCTTTTCTTTTTTTTACCACACTCACCTTATCATTTTCACCGTACCACATGGATTTCACTCTAAGCATTAATGAGCATGGAATTTATTTCATAGCCACTTCATTTACTCCATGCTCATATGCAACATCTTCACAATCCATTGGTCTCTCCAACATCACCACATTTGAGATCTCCAACCCCCTCTTCCTTTCTATTTATAAAAACTTTAAAAGGGCGGTTGTCGATGCATATGTTTATAATAAATTTTGCAGATCTCGTTGAGTTGATCTTGATATAGGTCAGCGTTGGAGGGGAAACCACTTCACTGACATAAACTGATGGTTTCCCAAGGACAAGCTTAGTGTCCTAAAACAAGCACTGATCAGATTGTAACATGAGCTTTTAATTATTTACAACATTAACTTGTGTATTGAGCATATAAGGATAATTGTAAAAAAATTCCTTCGGGTATTCTTGTCACTAATCTTTCCAGGATTGGAGCAAGAAGATCGGATGAATGACAAGCACAAGGTATGTACAACCAATCATCATACAACATTGAATTAAATTCATCCAAACTTGAATTTTGCAAAATTCAAGCTTGGGGGAGTACTTTACATAAAAACATCCTTTGCCATGTTGCTATATTGGTTGACCCTACCATTGAGACATGCTCAATTTGTTAAATACTAATCACACTACTTCATCTCCACTTGAGTAGATCTCTATAAATGCTCTCATGCTACCTTTATTTGCTTTAGTATATGTCTAGGTTTGGAGTAGTTTCATTTATCTCTTAATTGAGCTTGGTGCTTAGTTTAGGAATGATGATCTTACTTCCAAGGGGTTTTAAATTAAGCATGGTGCTTAGGTTAAAAAAGCCCTCCTGAATCAAATTAGACATGGTGTCTAGGTTGATTTTTGAGCCGATAGTATGCTATAGTAGATATGGGATATTTTGTTGGACTAACCCCTGCAGGAAAACTTTCACTATCGACCTGGGAAGTCCTGAGATACACTCACATTTTTGACAAAGAGAGAGGCACATGAAGTTTAACAATTTACACAAGGAAGGCATAGCTCACAAGAGATGATCCATGGAGGGTGCTACAAACACGATGCACAACCGCTAAGAAAGGAAAGCTTCCACAAGGAGATACCGTACCATCACTCTTCAAGTAAGGTAACATCTTAAGGTACTTGACTATCACTTTTATAAGCTTCTCCTTGGTTCTGGCGTTCACATGAATAAAAGAGACAAACATGTATGATTTACAAATCTAGATTAACCAACCCAGTCGATTCAATATGTTTAGTCATTCCACCTTTGTGATCCCACACTCCTAATCATATGAGCTAAAATGTTGCACACTCAATCTTTGGAAGATATATTTTATAAAAAAAAACAAAACAACATAAATATAGATAGATTATCTTTCCATTAGGTTGAGCGATCTGATCTGACAAATGCTTTAAATGCTACACTCATGATCTTATTATCCTTCAACTTTGTCTTGCTCACTATGCTTAAAGTTAGAGAAGAACAAATACACTTTTGGTTCTGTTGGTGTTTTCCACCAACAGGGCCCATGCACTTGATCTCTGCCTTGTCTTTATGAGCAGGTACACTTCGAACAAAATATGAAGGAGTTTTACAACTCCCAGACTCCACCAAGTGGAGAACCTAGATCTAGGAGCACAAACACACTGGAGATACTAGACACTCGAGCAATCACTGCCCTGAGATGCTTGAGGACGTAACTACTGGAGTAACCCCATAGTGGAAGTAATTACTGACCTTCTGCCGGTCAAGAGAGACAACCCAGGACGCCCCGTCATTCCGATCTCCATCGGCATGGTGGACTTCCTAGAAGCACTCTGCGACTTTGGCTCCAGCGTCAACATTATGCCCAAGCCTGCAGATCAGACACTAAGTTTCCCAAAGGGAATATTGAAGAACCTCTGCGTTCGAGTTGGTACCTTGTACGCCCCAGCAAACTTCGTGGTGATAGAGACTGGTACTGATGAGAGGGCACCCATCTTAGGGAGGCCATTCCTGAACACCTCGGGAGCTGTCATCTACGCTAGTGCTGCCAAGATCAGTTTCTACATCAAAGGGAGGAATGAGACATTTTCCTTCAAGAACAAGACTACACAAATCTCAGAGCAATCCCGACATGAAACAAGGAAGAGGACCAACAGGAGGAACAGGAACAAGCAAGTGTGGACCGAGTCAGCTAAAATGGTCACTGCAGTTCAAGGAGGTCAAGATCATCTATTTAAGTCACCGTTCCTGACCAAAAAGGACGACTCAGTCACCTATCAGCTTCTGTTAGGAACCATGCCCTTAAAACCGACATACACCCAGCTCCAGATGGCAGATCAAACATTTCGGAAGGTTGAAGTTATTGACATAGGAGAAGACGAGTACGATCCACCCATCATCCTTGGAAGACCGTTCCTCAACACCGTTAAAGCAATCATCTACATTGGAACCGGCAGAGTCCACATGCACTTCCCCTCTGAAAAGCTACGCCACTATTTTACTAACCTTAACTACATAGTTGAAAGACTCTAAGCAGGTCAGGACAAGAAGAAGACGACGCAACCGCAACCAGAGTAGGCAAATTATTAAGGACAAATGGGCAGATTATGAAGGAGAAGTGGTAAGGTCTGAAGACATACAACTTGAACAGAACTGTCGTGAGGAGACCGTAGCACCGTGTCAGGTGTGGAGAGAGAAGATAGTTATACATGAAGACCAGGCGCTGCCGGAACCACTGACTACGCCATCCAGCGAATCCCAGGACAACTAAGAAAATAGAGAGTCCCGTTCGGAGGACTTAAAAACACCGAACGCCTTGGTAAGAGTTAAACTTGGTAGTTATCCTTTTTCCCTTTCAATTATTTAAAATAGTTTGCTTAGTTAATCAGGTTCATATCATCTTAAAAAGAAAATAAAAATGTTAAAAATAGTAAGCCCCATGTGAGTATGCTCATGGCATAAAACCCATAAGTACATTCACTGTGGTGGCATAAAAATAAAATAAATATATTCCTGTCCTATAAAAATAAAATTATAAAAATAAAATTATGATCCTACTAATGAGTAACATTTATTGAGGAGGCTCAACATGATAAAGGCTAGATATTTATGCTAACACTTAACTAGTTCCACAAAGCTTTGTTGTCTATTTGAGCTCCATAGAATTCAAGGATCAAAGAAGACTAGCAGACGAAGGACATCCTAATCGTTGTCAGAGTGCTGCCGACATTCAAATACACCTCCGCCACCTGCTAGCTACATCAGAAGAAATTATGTCAAAATCCAGCTTGGGGGAGAGCACCCCCATTTATCCAGCTAAGTGTTCTACTCACGTTTATACTTTACTCAAATAATAAAAAGATGCATAATCATAAAAACCCAAATAAAGATTTTATGCTTATATATATCTTTGCTTAGTTTGCTAAATAAAAAAAATAAATCAAGATAAGTATTATTTTTCTTTCTTAGTTTTATTTACTAGTATTCGGAAATAAAAAAAATGCATAACCATGAAACCAAACACAGTTTTTGTTTTGAGTAATATATAATAGTTTTATGTAATACTAAGTTTTAAATAAAATAAAAAGAAAGTTTGATTCAAGTCTAGGTAATTGACAAACATGATATGAGAAGGTCTGAGCTACTATTTAACTTGTTCCAAGCTTTGCTAGAGTTATGGAGATTTTATCTTTTGAAAATCTAAAAATTCATAAAAAATATATATATATGAGATCATAATACCTAGAGTCTTATAAGAAATAAATATTAAAACTGTGGGTACTTTCTTTGTTCAAGCCATTGTTAATTCTTGTAGTTTTGGTTGAGAGAATTATCATGCTCCCAAGATGAAGATCTTTTTGTTTTAAAAATATAAAAGATTCACTCTTCCAAAGTATTATTGCGTTAGAGGCATAGGACTATGCAAAAATTTGATTCGAAAAAAAAGAGTGAGATGAGAGGTAAAAATGGACAAGTGCCGAAGTAGAATTAGGGGTACAAAGATACCCACCTGAGTGGAAAAAATGGACATGTGTCCGACAGTAGAATTAGGGGTACTTGCTGCCCACTTGAAAAAAAGAGACTAAAAAAAAGAAAAAAAAAGGGAAAAAAATGATAGCCCATGGTCCCTCTAATAAGCAATATGCCAGTAAGAGATGACAAACTCTTCAAAAAGGTCAAAGGTCTTGATCTAGGAGTATGACATTCCTCTCCCTTGCTCCGAGCATTGACATAGCAAAATGCAAAGTAAGTAAGCTAAAACTTTTAAAGCTCTACTTATATATCTTTCTAGAAGAAGGAAAATACCTCAGTTTTATTTTGAAAACCTATAAAAACTCCAGAACAAAGGTAAGACAGAAGAACTTGAGACATAGTGCTTGACTTGATCATTCTGTTTTTCAATCACTTAAGACCTTAGTGATAACTTAAAACCCCTTTAGTAAAAGGCATAAAAGTAACCCCTGTTTTCTTGATGATTTTAGCTTTGCTCAGGGACGAGCAAAGGTTAAGCTTGGGGGAGCTTGTTGACGGTCCTTAATGCTCACAATTAACCATCAACTAATCATAGAAAAGGATCCAAATGCAACCAACACCTAGTCTTAGGGTTTTATCTGGCAGAATTCCATGAGTTTTGGTGTTGGTCTATTTCTGCAGGGGGTTATCAGGAAATACGGAAGAAAGGCCCACACGTCGGGTTTACATAGAGATATTAACGTGCCGCGCAATTTTCTATCATCTAGAAGACTACAGAAGCCACGGGACCGAAGCGGAGGCCGAGAGGACACAGGGACAGGGCGCCCGCCCTCCTTTCCTCGGCGCCCGCCCTCAGCCAGAGTCCAATCAGGACTCTCTTTCGGGATATTGCTCCACCGACCTAAAGGATCAACAATAACCGTTCAATCAATGTCGGTTTGATCCAACGACCTAGATTCACTTGAAGGGACTATAAAACCAGACCCCCTGGCCCCTGGAGATCATACCTCTTCTACAGAATCAAAGTTAGGGTTTCAATTCTTCATCCAAGTAGAGAGGATCCCTCTAGTTCTTCTAGTTCTACCTCTAGTTCATCTAGATCTAGTTCTAGTTCATCTAGTTCTAGTTCTTGTTCCTCTAGTTCTAGTTCTAGTTAGTTCTAGTTGTAATCTAGAGAATAGGGAGAGAGAAGAGGAGAGCGGAGGAGGAGCCGGATCTGTCGGATCTTCCTCAACATTGTACTTTTGCAGCAACTGGTTCGTTCTTCATCGTTCTCCAGGTTCTTCAATTCATAATTCCTGAGTTCTTTAATTACTTTTATTTACATTCAAGTTATTTATTGGATTCCCGCTTGCATCAAGTGCTCTAGTCTTTATAACGCTAGAGTAGTAATTAATAGATTAGACGTGGTGTTTAGTCTTGCGATTACCTGGAATTGCACCCAATCCTGCGGATTGTTGTGGTAGCCCTAGGGTAGTGACAGCCCTAACGGTCGACGTATTCCACCACGTTTGGATCGGTGTTTGTAGGACCGTAGTCAGACCTTCCTAGCCCCCTTCTCATCTCTTTCTGTGGTTAGTGCTCTGATGTCCCGATATAGATAATCTTGAAGTAATTCTTGATTCTTAGATCAACTAGAGAACTCTCAGGAAACTTCCTCTCTTCCCACCAAAAATAATTATATAGTTATCCTTGGGTGATCTTGGGTCTTAATTAGTACACTCACATTCCCTGTGGAAAATCGATACTCTGGAATACTCCCGGGTGAAGGCTACATCGGTATCCGTGCGCTTGCGGATTTTTCTGTTTGCGTTTAAAATACCCAACAGGCATCGTCAAGACCCTCCAATCGCGGCTCCGTCCCATCCTCGACGCCTTGAAGAAACTTCGTGAGGACGGCCTGACCGCTGCGCTTGTCCTCTCGGTCGTCCACCATCAACGGGTACTCTCGTTGATGTCTCGGCCACTGAGGATGGACGAGATGGGCCCTGGGGTTTCATCTCGCGACCTCGAGATGTGCCGAATGTCTAATGTGGCGCCCACAGATGACGAGGTCGCCGCCAGAGTCCGAGCGACCGTCGCAGGTGATTTTCAGCCTGAGCGGGTCAACGGCTTCCCCATGAGGCCCGATGAGGGGTCGGTTGACCTGGTGAGCCTTTCTCTGTCGTTATTCGACTTTTATCTTTCCGTCTTTTTATGGGACTTACTTCCGTTTTGTCAGGGCTCGATCGACGCTCGGTCCTCGAGACCTCCGGTAAAAGAGGACGACGCCGATCGTGATAAGAGGCGCGAGTCCGTGGAGAAACAGAAATCCACGAAGGATTTAGAAAAGAAAAAGGAAAAGAAGAAGAATCTCGAGCGACAAGCGCTCGAGAAACGCCGCGCGAAGTCGAGGCAGAGGGGAGAATCTGAAGAGAAATCTCCTAACGAAGACGATGGCAACGACGGGGACGACGATAGCGACGACTCCGAGGGGATGACGCCTCGCCTAGACAAAATCCTCGAGGGCCCGCCATAGGCCGACGTTTACATTCCGCGGACGGGGCCCCCTAAGGGGGCGTCAAGTGGGTCCAGTGACGATCAACGAAGGGAGCCCTCTCCGCGCCGCTCTCGATCTGATACCCCCCTATGCCTGCGTAGGGTCGGACCGTCTCCCGCCCGCAACCTCCTCCTACGTCTGGGGTGGGCCATCGAGTTAAGACCATGACGACGGGGCCACTGACTCGCGGTCGTGCTGTCGTGACGGCCTCAAGCTAGGGGAAGGTAGGTCGTGGGAGTTCTAGTTCTAGCGCACGCCAGACGGGAGACGCCGAGCCTAAGCCTGCGCCCGACCGTGAGAGGCCCGGGGTCTCGACGTGGGGCAGCTCGAAGCTAGCCGGTCGGGGTGCTGGCAGGCGGGTCGTTCTTCCTGTGGGGTAAGATCTTAGCGTCGTGATTATTGTCTTTCGATGTCTTCGCATTTTCTCGGGTTACGGCTCCTCTTATGTTATTTCCCTTTCCTCAAGTTGAAGCGGCCGCTCGAACAGGCCCAACCCTCGATGGCCAAGAAGCTCAAGGTGGGGGCGGCTCCCAAAGACTCGGGTGAGTGGTTGGTTCTCCTTCTAGTGGAACTGGCGCTGGGTGATTCTTGTGCTGAGTTCTTCCATGGCTGATGTATCATTTTTGAACGCACACAGGTTCGTCCGAACCTCGGCCATCGACGGGCGTCGAGAGTGTTGACGGTCCTTAAGTATCAAATTTAATTATCAAATAAACAAAGAAAAGGATCCAAATGAAATCAACATCTAGACTTAGGGTTTTATCTGACAGAATTTCACGAGTTTTGGTGTTTGTCTATTTCTGCAGGGGGTTATCAGGAAATAAGGAAGAAAGGCCCACATGTCAGATTACATAGAGATATCAACGCACCGCGCAATTTTCTACCATCTAGAAGACTCCAGAAGCCACGGGAAGGAAGCGGAGGCCGAAAGAGGCCAGGCCCAGGGCGCCCGCCCTGAGGACCTGGGCGCTCGCCCCCCTCTGAAAGCCTTTCGTTACTCTCTTCGCACACGACGTTCCACCGACCTAATAGATCAAAGATAATGTAGTACCACCTTGCCTACCGACCCAAAAACGCATAGAGGAGGAGGACTATATAAGGAGACCCCCCTAGCCCCTGGAGAAGACAAGAAGTTATCATAGAGATTGAGGGGTGCCCTCGAAGGAAAACCTCTTCTCTAAATAATATTTCTTTTTAGGCTTAGCAACCAATGTAAGTAGAAATAGATCTTCTAGTTTCTACTAGATTGAGAGAGATAGAGTGGAGGTGTAGATCGGAGGAAGGCCGGCCTGTCGGTGTCTACTCTGAGTTGTACCTGCGGGATCAAGTCTCCTAACCCAAGGCTTGCTTCTAAGATTCTTCAGTAATTCAACTTCTAAATTCTAGTAAGTTCTTGTTTTATTGTTCTTTGGTTTATGAGTTTACTTTAATCCTCTTCCGGTTGAGTATTAGAGTAATCACTTGCTAGCGTAAACGTGGTGTTTAGGCTAGGGTACTCATAGATATCCCCTAACTAGCTGGACCGTGGTAGTAGCGAGGAACGTGACATTTCCAAGTTACCTTTGTATCCCATATCTTGTTAGCAGGATGGGTAGGTTTATAGGTGCGGGTCGAACATCCTTTGTGTTGTCTAGATTCCGTGAGCCTTCCCAATAGAACAGTAGATCATCCTTACCAAGGTTAGAACGAGACTACGGTTGCAGTCTTCTCTACACATCACTCACATCGAGAAACATTCTTTGTAGCCTAAAGGGGTAGTAGCAATAGATTTGGTTAGTCAGATGCACCCTTTCTCCCAGTGGTAAAAATATAAATACGATAACTCTGGATAACCTCCCGGGTGAAATGCTCACCGATATCCGTGCGCTTGCGGATCATTTCCTTATTACGTTACCAAATATCAACAAGCATTTCTGGCGCCGTTGCCGGGGAGAAAGACGGTTTGCTGAGATAACTTTGAGTCTTGCTATTATCTTGTATTATACTTTTATACTTTTATTCTTTTATCTTTTTATTTTTATCTTTGTGGATAACTCAAATTCCATACCTATTATTAAATTCTTTGCACCTTCGGAGACCAGCCATAGACCATGGGAGTCAACAAGTCCTGCCCCTAATTATGATCTGTGTCCGGAGTTGATTGCAATAGGTCAAAACCAACCCTTTTCTATAGCTGATGTCCTATCTTTTAATCAAGAAGATAATGCACTTTTAGCTACACCTAGGGAATCTGTTAATCTTTCTATAAATTCTGGTTTAGACCTAGCCCTAAAAGACCATGTTTTTTCCCGATATTTTCACATTGGTCTTAATCATATAACCTTTGGTAGAGTCTTTCTTTCTTTATCTATTAGTAAAGGAAGGTATGTCTTCATTTGTGGACATCCTTCTTGCACTAGTTTTCATAGAAAAATCATAGAAATAGAGAAGGAATCATCTCCCAGACGAGGAAAGGAAGTTTCAATAGCCGATTTCCAAACATTTCAATCCCATAATTCGGCTATCCAACCCATCCTTGAGCTTAATAATTTCTACTATGCTCTTTCTCTTGAACCTCCCGATAATCCTATGAATCTCTCTAGACATTCCATGCATAAGAAGGAGGATCGAGAAGAGCAACATCGATGGCTAGAGGGCATTAAAAATCCATGTGCTATCACCATTGAATGGATAGATAAAACAGACTTGAGTGACAATCCTAGAGGAATTTTAAGCATTCATGAAGAATCATCCTTGGAGTTTGAGAATGAGAGAAACAACAGTGAGCATGGAAGTTATTTCATAAATACCTTACCAAGTCCTTGCTCATATAAAACATCTCCCCAATCAATTGGTCTCTCCATCCTTACCACATTTGAGATCTCTAACCCCCTCTTCCTTTCTATTTTATAAAATACTTTAAAAGGGCGGTTGTCGATGCATATGTCTATAATAAATATTGCAGATCTCGTTGAGTTGATCTTGATATAGGTAGGTGTTGGAGGGGAAACCACTTCACCAACATAACTTGATGGTTTCCCAAGGATAAGCTTAGTGTCCTAAAATAAGCACTTATCAAATCATAACATGAGCTTCTAATAATTTGCAACATTACCTTGTGTATTGAGCATATTGAGATAATTGTAGAAATATTTCTTCGGGTATTCTTGTCACTAACCTTTCTAGGATTGGAGCAAGAAGATCCGAGGAATGATAAGCACAAGGTATGTCCAACCAATCATCATGCAACATTGAATTAAATTCATCCAATCTTGAATTTTGCAAAATTCAAGCTTGGGGGAGTACTTTACATAAAAACATCATTTGCCATGTTGCTATGTTGGTTGTCCCTACCTTTGAGACATGCTATATTTGTTAAATACTAATTACACTACTTCACCTTCACTTGAGTAGATCTCTATAAATGCTCTCATGCGACCTTTATTTGCTTTAGTATATGTCTAGGTTTGGAGTAGTTTCATTTATCTCTTAAATCAAGCATGGTGCTTAGTTTAGGAATGATGATCTTACTTCCAAAGGATTTTTAAATTAAGCATGGTGCTTAGGTTAAAATGCCCTCCTAAATCAAATTAGACATGGTGTCTAGGTTGATTTTTGAGCCGATAGTATGCGATAGTATATATGGGATATTTTGTTGGACTAACCCCTGCAGGAAAACTTTCAATATCAACCTAGGAAGTCCTGAGATACAAACTCATTGGAGATAAAGGAGACACATGAAGTTTAACAATTTGCACAAGAAGGACATAGCTCATTTATCATAAAGAGATGATCTATGGAGAGTGCCACAAACACGATGCACAACCGCTAAGAAAAGGAAAGCTTCCACAAGGTGATACTATACCATCACGCTTCAAGTAAGGTAACACCTTAAGGTACTTGACTATCGCTTTTATAAGCTTCTCCTTGGTTCTAGCATTCACATAAAATAAAGAAACAAACATGTATGATCTGTAACTCCAAATTAACCAACTCAATTAATTCAACATGTTTAGTCCTTTCATCTTTGTTCTTAGTACTACCTTCGTGATCCCACACTCCTAATCATATAAGCTAATATGTTGCACATTCAATCTTTGGAAGATATAAACAAAACATAAATATAGATAGACTATCTTTCCATTAGGTTGAGCCATCTGATCTGACAAATGTTTCAAATACTACACTCATGATCTTATTATCCATCAACTTTGTCTTGATCACTATGCTTAAGGTTAGAGAAGAACAAATACACTTTTGGTTCTGTTGGTGTTTTCCACCAACAGAGCCCATGCACTTGATCTCTGCCTTGTCTCTATGAACAGGTATACTTCGAACAAAACCTGAAGGAGTTTTACAACTCCCAGACTCCACCAAGAGAAGGACTTGGATCTATGAGCACAAACACACTGAGCAGGATATTGCCAACACCGCACTTCGAACTGCTGGGCAATCGAAGAACATGGGTGACACCGTATCAAGAGGTGCAGACGTCAAGGTCCACACCTAATCAAATGATGCACCTAAAGGATGAAGATGGTGGAAAGACTTGTCCAGAAGACTTAAAACATTGGATCCTTGTCGGAAGAGGTCAACATCGTCAACTCAAGTCACCTTTCTTGATCAAGAAGGATGACCCTGGTGTTCCAAGCATCGAGTGCGCAATCAATGGATACTCTTTTCAGAAGACACTCTACAACACCGGATCTGACGACAACATAATGGCCGCAGTCACTTATCAGCTCCTGCATGGAACCATGCCCCTACAACCAATATATTCAGCTCCAGATGATTTTTAGGTCATTGACATGGGAGAAGACGAGTATGATCCACCCACCATCCTTGGAAGACCGTTCCTCAACACTATCAAAGCAATCATCTACATTGGAACCGGAGAAGTCCACATGTACTTCCCCTCTGAGAAGGTCAGGACAAGAAGACGACGCCACCGCAACCAGAGGAGGCAAATCATCAAGAACGGATGGGTAGACTACGAAGGAGAAGTGATAAGGACTGAAGACATATAACTTAAACAGAACTGTCCTGAGAAGACCGTAGCACCGAGTCAGGTGTGGAGGGAGAAGATAGTTATACACAAAGAGAGGCGCCACCGGAATCACCGACTACGCCACCTAGCGAATCCCAGGACGACTGAGAAAACGGAGAGTCCCGTTCGGAGGACTTAAAAATACCGAACGCCTTGCCAAGAGGTAAACTTGGTAGTTATCCTTTTCCATTCAATAGTTTGCTTAGTTAATCAGGTTCATGCTATCTTAAAAAGAAAATAAAAATGTTAAAAAAATATAGTAAGCCCCATGTGAGTATGCCCATGGCATAAAACCCATAAGTACATTCACTGTGGTGGCATAAAAATAAAATAAATAAGTTTTCATCTTACAATAAAAATATAAAAATAATAAGTGCATGATCCTGCTAAATAAGTAATATTTATTGAGGAGGCTCAACATGATAAAGGCTACATATTTATGCTAACACTTAACCAGTTCCACAAAGCTTTGTTGTCTATTTGAGCTCCACAGAATTCAAGGTTCAAAGAAGACTGGCAGACGGAGGACATCCTAATCGCTGTCAGGGTGCCGACATTCAAATACACCTCCGCCACCTGCTAGCTACATTAGAAGAAATTACGTTAAAATCCAGCTTGGGGGAGAGCACCCCCATTTATCCAGCTAAGTGTTTCTACTCGCGTTTATACTTTATTCAAATAATAAAAGATGCATAATCATGAAAACCCAAATAAAGATTTTGTGCTTTTATATATATATATATCTTTGCTTAGTTTCCTAAATAAATAAATAAATAAAGTTTGCTATGAACCCTCATGATAAACTCTCACATGGAAATGATGAATAGTTGCTCTGCCATGACTAGTTCTTAAAATTGAAATCTCTCTCAAGTTTAGGCATAACTGTTATAATTTAAAGCTAGCTCTAAAGCTAAACTTGTGGGAAGAGTACCTGATCAAAAGTCTAAGTTGTTAACGGATACGATATGGGAAGGTTGAGCTGCTGTTTATCTGTTCCTAGAGATGCTAGAATTCTAGAGAATTTTATCTTTGAAAAAATCTTTAAAATAACACATGATGAGTTCCTATATGATGAGAGTTTAAAATCCTACCACAGCCATATATACATGCTTATTAGACTTTGAGCCACACATTTACTTTTTACTGCTTATGAGCATTGAGTGTGGTCAAGGTGTGTAGACCCTTAGGAGCTTGTCATGTGGTTAAAATCAAGATTCACTTGCACGTTCACTCATACATTCTACTTCTACTCCGGAAGTACCATCCACATATATCCACTCATTTCCATCTCCACATTCACCCAAAATTATTCTACTCCTAATCCGGGAGAGAATAGCCAAAAATATTTTCCTATCCCAGTTATTCCCTGTAAAATAAATGCTCGAGTTATCTTGGTTACTACCACTTGCTATATTATTTAAGGAGATGAGTGCTCTAAAAATAATAATAATAATAATAATACGAGGAAATAAAAAGAGGCAAGTGCCCGGAACCTCGAAGAAAAGAAAAAGTGAGACGAGAGGTAAAAATGGACAAGTGTCCGACAGTAGAATTAGAGGTACAAGATACCCACCTGAGAGGAAAGAAAAAAAAAGAAAATATAGAGCATCTCATTCTCCTCAAAAAGCTTCAAAGTGCAAGAAAGGTATGTATCCCCTCAAAAGAGCAAAAGTAGAATTAGACTTTCACCGTTATTATCACCATCATCACCATACACCATTCATTCGCCACACATGCACATCTTGATTTGACTTATTGACTTGTTTCTCTGGATCCATGGTTTGACTATGCAATAAATGTCTTGTAAGTATGTATTAGTTGTCTCCCACCTATGAGCTCCAGATATCAAAACCTTATTAGAGTAGGGTGAGAAAGAAGGCAATATCACTATGCCTCATACCAAAAATACCACATACTTTGAGAGAAGGCATATACCATTACTGCCTTGATAAGGATCCAGAAATACCACAAAAGAGAGATCTGAGAGAGTCATACAAGGAATCTCTGAGTTTTATTTGAAAATCTACAAAAACTCCAGAGCTATAGCTGATCAAGAAAAAGAGACATGGCGCTTGACTTGACCGTTCTATCTTTTAACTGCTCAAGACACAAGTAACGGTTACAAGCCCCATGGTGAAAGATAAAATGAGTAAGTTTTAAGTCTTAACAGTTTATTCTAACTCAGAGATGAGATCTTGCTTGAATGCGTGTGTACTTTTAAGGCATGAAACCACTGCAGAAACTCTTGAGTTCATCCTTGCTCAGAGACGAGCAAGAGGTAAGCTTGGGGGAGTTTGTTGACGGTCCTTAAGTATCAAATTTAATTATCAAATAAACAAAGAAAAGGATCCAAATGAAATCAACATCTAGACTTAGGGTTTTATCTGACAGAATTCCACGAGTTTTGGTGTTTGTCTATTTCTGCAGGGGGTTATCTGGAAATAAGGAAGAAAGGCCCACATGTCAGATTAAATAGGGATATCAACGCACCGCGCAATTTTCTACCATCTAGAAGACTCCAGAAGCCACGGGAAGGAAGCGGAGGCCGAAAGGGGCCAGGCCCAGGGCGCCCGCCCTGAGGACCTGGGCGCCCGCCCCCCTCTGAAAGCCGTTCAGGACTCTCTTCGCACACGACGTTCCACCGACCTAATAGATCAAAGATAATGTAGTACCACCTCGCCTACCGACCCAAAAACGCATAGAGGAGGAGGACTATATAAGGAGACCCCCCTGGCCCCTGGAGAAGACAAAAGTTATCATAGAGATTGAGGGGTGCCCTCGAAGGAAAACCTCTTCTCTAATTAATATTTCTTTTTAGGCTTAGCAACCAATGTAAGTAGAAATAGATCTTCTAGTTTCTACTAGATTGAGAGAGATAGAGTGGAGGTGTAGATCGGAGGAAGGTCGGCCTGTCGGTGTCTACTCCGAGTTGTACCTGCGGGATCAAGTCTCCTAACCTAAAGCTTTGATTACCACTTGAGGAGAATAAGTGTGGCCCGATCTTCCGAAAGTTTCTGGCAACTATCGATTTGGTGGAAAAGAGACACAAATCAATCCAGCTTGCGAACAACACGGTTCGAAACCTGTAATTCTTTTTATTTTTTTTGATATTTTTCTTTTACTTAGGAGCACTCAAGAAGTAACCACAGGAAATTTGAGCTTTAACAAGTGAAAGACGTGGCCTGTGGAAACTTTTGAAGATTGCGAAAAATATAAAGAAAACTTTAGGAGGTGAAAACTCAAACTTCAGAGGCGAAATTGGGGATTCTAAATTTGTCAAACCCGCAAGCAGGCATAGACAGACCCAAAAAAATTTTCTGATCGATTTTGATATATGGAACGTCAAAATCGGAGTTCGTATGCGAAAGTTATGGCTGTTTTACGAACGGACTCTGAATTAGAGGACAAAATGGTCCAGAAGTGGGAAAATTTGCGGCGGTGGCTATAAATTGATGGAAACGGTGGGAAGAAACACACAAATTGGACTCTAACAAGACCTAACCAGTAACAAGACCTCGACCAGGACACAAACTCAACACTACGGACTCTGAAACTGAAATATGCAAAGGCTATGGCGCGGATGGGTTGTTGGACATGAAAACAATGTGGCACCAGACTTATGGGACGAACACAAGGACACTCGAAACCAAGGGTAGATGTGAACCTAACGTTATGTCTGAAGCTTTGATTACCACTTGAGGAGAATAAGTGTGGCCCGATCTTCCGAAAGTTTATGGCAACTATCGATTTGGTGGAAAAGAGACACAAATCAATCCAGCTTGCGAACAACACGGTTCGAAACCTGCAATTCTTTTTATTTTTTTTTGATATTTTTCTTTTACTTAGGAGCACTCAAGAAGTAACCATAGGAAATTTGAGCTTAAACAAGTGAAAGACGTGGCCTGTGGAAACTTTTGAAGATTGCGAAAAATATAAAGAAAACTTTAGGAGGTGAAAACTCAAACTTCAGAGGTGAATTTGGGGATTCTAAATTTGTCGAACCCGCCAATGGCGGGCATAGACAGACCCAAAAAAATTTTCTGATCGATTTTGATATATGGAACGTCAAAATCGGAGTTCGTATGCGAAAGTTATGGCTATTTTACGAACGGACTCCGAATTAGAGGACAAAACAGTCCACAAGTGGGAAAATTTGCGGCGGTGGCTATAAATTGATGGAAACGGTGGGAAGAAACACACAAATTGGACTCTAACAAGACCTAACCAGTAACAAGACCTCGACCAGGACACAAACTCAACACTACCGACTCTGAAACTGAAATATGCAAAGGCTATGGCGCGGATGGGTTGTAGGACATGAAAACAATATGGCACCAGACTTATGGGACGAACACAAGGACACTCGAAACTAAGGGTAGATGTGAACCTAACGTTATGTCTGAAGCTTTGATGACCACTTGAGGAGAATAAGTGTGGCCCGATCTTCTGAAAGTTTCTAGCAACTATCGATTTGGTGGAAAAGAGACACAAATCACT